>NW_015172046.1:472820-486574 GCF_001447785.1 Gekko japonicus | reverse complement strand
CCCGGAACCCCCCCCCCCCCAAGAACAGCACAGGTGGGCAGTGGGTGGAGGGGGAATCAGCAAAAGTTGCTCCTTTCTGTGTAGAAATCCTCTACTGGATCCAAACCCAGGGGTCTTACCTAATGGATTTGGGGTGTGTTTTTTGCCATCAAGTCACAGCTGACGTATGGCCAACCCCACAGAGTTTTCAAGGCAACAGACGTCCAGAGCTGGTTTGCCATTGCCTGTCTCTGCATCACAACCCTGGTGTTCCTTGGTGGTCTTCCTTCCAAATACTCATCAAGGTCGACCCTGCTTGGTTTCCGAGATCTGATGAAATCATTGTAACCCAGGCAGTCCAGATCAGGGCACCTAATGGGTTAAATCCTAAGCTTTTGTTGGTGAACCAAAATTGGTCAATATTGCACAAAGGATATCATCAGTTTCTGAGCTTCTTATCTAAGACAAACATACTTTTTAATTCCCTTACAGAGACTAGTAAACTCGCATTCTTTCAAACTGGCATAAGTTATCTCCATCGGAACCTGTTAAACATTTATTAGGAAAAGTGTGTGTTCTTCATTAATCTTTCTCCAGAAAAAGCAATTTACCACCATCTTGAAGAAGTCATTCATTCATATATACACACACACATATTTATTATTATTTGTCAAATTTCTACCCCGCCCTCCCAGCCAGAGCCGGCTTAGGGCGGCTGAGATAAGAAAACAGATATGTTACATTAAAACATAAATTACAATTAAAACATACACATACAAACATGCACGCACACACACTAATGTAGGCAGGACCTGCAAAGATGCATGCTGTTCCATCCGCATTGTATTCTGTGGTGGTATGACTGCAATATTTCCAAAAAGATCATATCAAATGAGGTTTGGAAGGTTCCTAGCAAAGCGGTGGGACGCACAGAAGCAGGATAAATAGAGGACGGTGTCATGTGGATGCTTCCGAACATGGTGCTGTAAACCATGATTAAGGTTTTCTGGGTTTTTCAGTTCTTTTTTTTTTTTAAGTACCCATAAGGTACACTTTTATTATTTTTCACATTATACACCAACAAACATACTACATAACAAACATCCACTTACACACATAAAACATACAAAGAGATCAGTATATTTTCTTATAACTCTATTACCATATTTAAAGAATTTCTATAAATTTGCTTAAGTTTCTGTATACTCTTATCTTTTTACCATAGCTTCTATTTAACTAAAAAAGATTAATAATACCAAAAATTTCATTACTTTAAGCTATGCTTTTATATTGTTCCAATCATACAGTTTCTTCCACATTCTAATTAAATAAATAATTGAAATAATGTTAGCAAAAGACAACAGATACACCACATACAGACCTGGGCCGTGCACAAGCACTGGGGTTTTGTCCATGCTTCATGTCCTACCTTCAGTCAATCTAACAAGATTGATTTGCAGCCCTGCCTGGCAACTATGGATAAACAGACTATATTTACACATGTGGGGCAAAAAAAATTCCATGGGAAAAGATAGCATCGGAAACTTTTCTGGAAGATTTTCAGTTTTGGACAATTTTCTTCCCCATGTCACTGGCCATCAGGAAGCCAAGGTGGAGCAAAACATCTGTGAGGAAACAGCCTGGGGTTGCCTGCCTTCACTTCAGCGGCTTAAAGCCCATTGAATTTAGGCCTATCTGATGGTGGTTCGGTTCACAGCCCTAACATCTTTATTTTTTCCACTTAGCTTTCACATATGGAGCCTGTCTTAGCAGCAGGCGAGACTACAGATAAATGTATGACGGGATATATTTGTGGCAATAAACGTTTTAGATGTCCATGGACGTGTGTATCCCATTCAAAGTCTGACATCTGCCTTTGGTTGGAAGTTGAAGTCATTGTTTGCGGCTGCAGTATATCTGAAAACAGTCTCGTTTTTTGTTTCTGCAGGTTGGGCCTGTGGCAGCACGTTAGGGAGGACAATCATGCACAAGCGCTGAAAAGCTGTCTCAAATTGACCAGCTGCTTTCTTCTTTAAAGTAACACTTTCTCTCCCTGCACACATTAAGATGAAGCAAAGATACGCTTCCGCAGAGACCGGTCTTGGTAGAACCAAACTGGATGTCTAATAAGGAAATACGCTGTTAAATATTAATACCCTTGGACTGTAGCCCACTTACCACTTACTGCTCACTAGTGGGGTTTTGTGCACCCTTGTTGACTAACCGCTTCTCAGTAGAATCTTGCCTCCTGCAGCATTAATGCTGAAACAGGATCAGGCTGTTAACGTGGAAGAAGGATGGCCACGGAGATAGCATCAGGAGAGCTCGGGAGTGCCCTTGTGGCACCACATTAACAGCGTGGCCAGTTCCACCGATAGAACTGTGCCAATTTTTCCCCATGCTACTGGGATTAGGGCTGGCTAAGGCAGACATCACTCCTGCCAACCTAGCAGTTCGAAAGCAAGAAATTGCAAGTAGATAAATAGGTACCACTTCAGTGGGAAGGTAACAGCATTCCGTGCGCCTTGGTGTTTAGTCATGCCGGCCACATGACCACAGAAACATCTTCGGACAGCGCTGGCTCTTCAGCTTTGAAACGGAGATGAGCACCACAACCCTAGAGTCGGATTCGACTGGCTTTCAAGCAAGGGAACCTTTACCTTTACTTTAAGGCAGACATCAGTGGATTTCCCACATCAGAAAACCGAGGGATAAGTGTATGTTCTCAGTGTCTTCTCTCAGTGGCGGTAGCTGTCAATATGGGTGGACAACCTTGGCCTAAGGAACCACACACAAAACAAAAAATTCGGTGCTCCACCAACTGAAGTAGTCACCATGAGGAGGACCAGTCGGCATGCTTGGTGGTCATTCTGTAGAGTAGTCCAAGTCACAAAACAGCACGACCCCATTCACAATAGCTGGACTCTCTAATCAAGCGGTCATCACCAGGTTTTAAAGGACTTCACCAATACAGAGTGCATTTATTTGGTTGGTGTGCAATCAGGACTCTCTAATCAAGCGGTCATCACCAGGCTTTAAGTGCATTTTTTTAGTTGGTATGCACTCTTTAGTTGAGGGAGGGGACAAACGTGCTCCAGGAAGCCAATTGGCAACGGTCCTTTCCTCTTCCACAATGCATGCGACACATCGGTACATTGGCATTGATGTGAAACTGTTGAAAATGTGCTTTAATGGTCCTGATCTGGAGGAGCTGAATCTCCCCCCCCCCCAATCTTCTTCTCCCCCTCCCAGCTACTCTTGATGCCGGATGTTGCTAATGCTCCATGTATGCCAAGTATTAAAAAAATAGTTCGAGCCACGCTTTTCTCCACGCTGGAGAAAACTGAGCAAATCTTCAGGATCGAAGAACTCCTGTTCTTAAAGAGTTAACACTGCAGTGTACCACTTGTGTACCTTTCCCCTGCTTTGGCCCATGCTGGAGTTGAGGGCCACTTTGTATGTTACATGCATGTTCCTCAGTGGAAATTCTCACCTCTTCTCTCCCCCTCCCTGTGTGAGTCCATACAGTGGGCAGCTGATGCATGTGTTGATTGCCTAATTCATATACCCGCATCTCATTTCTGTAAATTAAATTCAAGAACCTGCTGTTTGGTTCCTAATACAATGTTGGCAGAGTACAGATTGGAAAGGGCAGCCTGTGAATGCAGTTCTTTGGCTGCTTGCCAAGTGGCCTAAATGATACATGATACATGGTGGGGTGGGTAATGGGAATGACCCTGAGAAGTGAATGGATTTGCCATATGATGGGAGGTTATGCTGTCTGTTATGGTTCTGATTCCATAGACTAGATGTTGGATCTCATGGCAGGTCCATAGGCTTACCTGGCAGGGGAACAGTGGCTTCTGGTCTCACCTCTGCTTCAGTGTTTTGGTCCAAGTATCTGACATGCTCCAGCATCCTTCTCTGTTAAGACTGATATCAACCATCTCTTCAGCATCCTCCATCTCTATAAATGTGACACACAATCTTAACTCTCTGATCGATCTCTCTTTCCATCCCAACCACTGTTCCTTTATACTTAAAGACAGATTATGTGCATTTCCTTCAGTCCCAACTTTTCTAGGAAAAGGAAAGGGAGAAGAACAAGAGGATGGGGTAGACGGAAAGGTCTGTAACGCTGTGTCTCATGCAATCTGGCTCTGATTTTATTCCTTTGCTGTCTTGCAGTGACCTTTTCTAAAGATTCTGGTTCCAGCCAGACAGCTCCCACCATGACACCCGGAAAGGAACGGGAAGCACTATATGGTAATGTTGCTGTTTTCACTAGTATGTGTTTAGTATATTTCGTGGGCAAATTGGGAGAAAGTCGCCCATAATCAGCCAATCCTGGGCCGAATGTTTACTGCTTGTACATTCTGATTACTTGTGCTAGAACGAAACGTTAACCCTGTTACTGATTTTATGGCAAGTGAGGAAGCATTCAAATAGTCTCTCTGGCAGCCCACCCCTTATTCACCAAGTACTTCAGAATGGGAATATATAATATACTTTCCACTAGAAGTATGTGTTCGGTATAAACTGAGCCAAAAAAAACCTGATAAATTTTGTTGTTGTTCAGTCGCACAGTCGAGTCCGACTCTTCGCGACCCCATGGACCAGATCATGCCAGGCCTTCCTGTCTTCCACCGTTCTCTGAAGTTTGCTCAATTTCATGTTCGTTGCATCTGTGACACTGTCTAACCATCTCATCCTTTGCCGTCCCCGTCTTCTTTGACTTTCAGTCTTTCCCAGCATCAGGGTCTTCTCAAGTGAGTGCTCCCTTCTCATTTGGTTGCCAAAGTATTTGAGCTTCAGTTTCATTATCTGGCCTTCCAGGGAACAGTCAGGGTTGATTTCTTTTAGGATTGACTGATTTGATCTTCTTGCAATCCAAGGGACTCTCAAGAGTCTTCTACCTGATAAATACCTTATCAGTATTTATTAAGTATTTTCCCAGCCAGTTACCGAGTGGGCTACTGATTCGGCTATCTGAAAATGGCCGCCCTGAAAAATCCCAAAAATATTCGGGATTTTTAGGGACTGCCGAATAGCTGCAGTTAAAGAGCACTTGAAGCTTGCAAAAGGCATTTAAAGGGACCACAATCCCTTTAAATGCCTTTCCTCTCCTCCATTGGAAACGATGGAGGATGGTGGCAGCTCTGTTGGGCAGTCGAGTTTAAACTAGGCTGCCCAGCTGATCCCCAGCTATACCTGCAGGGAGAACTCTCCACTTAGGATTGGCTCCTGGGCGGGCTGTGTTAGGCAGTCTGGTCTAAACCATCCTGCCCAGCAGAGCCTGCAGGGAGAACTCTCCCCACACGACTGGCTCCTTGGCAGGCTCTGTTGGGCAGTCTAGTTTAAACTGGGCTGCCCAACAGAGCCCCAGCAGAGCCTGCAGGGAGAAGCCTCGGTTGGGGCTGGCTCCTCTTTGCAGTCCCGTTTCAACCAAGCTGCAAAGAAGAGCCAGCCCGGGATCGGCCGGGGCAGTGCAGAGCTCTCAGCCTGGGCTGCCCTTGCTGATCCTCTTGGGTTTTTTTCCTTCTCAGGTCCATTGCACCTAAAACAATTCAGGGATCCCGAATATTTCCCGAATCCGAATACCATACCGATATTGGGATTTGGAAATATCAGGAAATACAAATATTTTCCAGGTCCAGTATACCCAAACCCGAAAAATACTGTGTGGTTTTTTTGCACACCCCTACTTTCCACCCTGATGCTGGGAAAGATTGAAGGTCAAAGAAGAAGGGGATGACAAAGGATGAGATGGTTAGACAGTGTTATCAATGCAACGAACATGGAGTTGAGCAAACTCCGGAGGATGACGGAGGACAGGAGGGCCTGGCATGATGTAGTCCATGGGTCGTGAAGAGTCGGACTCGACTGTGCGACTGAACAATAACAACTTTCCACCTACAGTAACAGCATATAGGGTGTCCATACAGACAGCGTGGCTAAACCGTTTATGTTATGGCATAAATTGGTCTGAGGCAAGCCCATTTTTCCTAAAAGAATAAGGAGCCATCAAACAGTCTTGTCTCTCTCCTCACAGGGAGACCAACCCAGGTAGCTGAGAACTACTCTTTATCTGTTGTGATTTGTCTTTTCAAACACCAAAGACAAGCAGCCCAATACCTAGCACAAATCAATAATACCTCCCCCTTTCCAAAACCTTCTTGCACATCTACTGTAATATTTAAACTGGCCCATTCTTCTATTTTATCTGATAAAAAGCAAAAATGTTTGTTTGTGGTATTTTTAATCTGCCTTTCTCCTAATGGACTCAAAGGTGAGTTACAATGATGTCTTTTTATACAAGTGGAATGAAACAATTAATATTAATGAATACATTTAAACTACTTCAGAGAATCACCATGCAATATACTGTCCTTAGCTATCAAAAGCGCTCATTTCAAAACCCTCTTCTGAATAACTCTGCCTGACATGGGGAGGCGCCTTCCTGTCATATCGAGGAAGGCCGTTCAATAATACAGGAGCCACTGCAAAAAAGACTCTGGTTTGGGCTTACGATGACCAGACCTGCCTCCGATTTTTCAATGAGCAAAAGGATGCATAGGAGTGAATAGCACTGCTAAAGCCATTTGAGATTATCCAAAAACAGTGCTGCATGGCTGGAAAAATTGTGAGAATATGATAAAACAGATGTCAACTTCATTCTGGTCTCCCTTCCCTTCCTTCCGGGGTCCCTGCTCTTCCATGAAGTTCACTGGGTAGTCTTGGACCAATTGTATACTCTCAGCTGGACCCTACCTCACTGGGAAGGAGAAGTCCATGGATGCAGTCCTGAACTCCTTGGAGGTACAGCAAGGTAGAGATTACATAGCTAACTTAACTAGCTTTATGGTTTAAACCGGACTGCCCAACAAAGCCCACCAAGGAGTTGATCCAGCGGGGAGAGTTCTCCCTGGAGGCTCGGCGAGGGCGGTTTAGACCAGACTGCCCAACAGAGCTTGCTAAGGAGCCGGTCCTGCAGGCAGAGTTCTCCCCGCAGGCTCTCCTGGGCAGCCCAGTTTAGACCAGATGGCCATCTGACAGCAACGCTGATTCTGTAAACTTAGGCAGTTCATGAGAGGGAGGGCAGGAAGGGTTGCATCAGTGCTTAGTTCTTGTGGCCCTTTCTTACACGCCCAGGGAAATGCTGATCACCACTTTGGGGTCAGAAAGCCATTGTTCTCCAGGCCAATTTGGCCAGGGATCCTGGGGTGGGGTTGCCCTCTTCTGGGCATAGAGCAGGGGTCACTGGGGGTGTGGGGGGAAGTATTTATGAGTTTCCTGCATTGTGCAGGGGGTTGGACTAGAAGACCCCGGAGGTCCCTTCCAATGCTATGATTCTATGATGGTGACCTCGTCATTTTGAAACTTTTTGATGATGTAGAAACGTTTATACAAATTGAACTGCAGCCCCTTGATTGGGGTAATAAAACAGCTTGGAAAAGGGGGAAAAGAGACGAAATTTAATACCCCATTCAACATACTGCTATTCCGTTTCTTCTTCGAGAGGAAAAATAAAGTTGAGTTAGAATAGGATGTTGAACCTTTGCCACTGAACTTCCTTATCCCAAGTTTCTCTTTGGCGTGAAGTGCCTTCAAGTCTTTTATCAGCCAGCCCATTAAACCACCCCGCAGTGTTCCACAAGATAACTAGGAGAGCCTGTAAAACTTAGAGATACGGTAAAATTAGCATTACCGCCTTGTAATTGTAATGAAGCACTTCTCTGTGTGCCTTGAATTACTCAAATGCCCCATGCAGTTACGAATCTTGCTGTCATAAACTCTTACTTTCTCAAGGTCCTTGCTTTTTTGAGGGCGGGGGAGTGGTGGCAGAATTTAGATTTTTGTGTTTCAGCTGATAGCAAAAGTCGAACAAGACAAGACTCCAAGTTCATTCTATTTTGTGTAACACACATAGAGCTTCCTTGTGTTGAACAGAGAGGGGCCATGGCTTAGTGGTAAAGCATCTCGATGGCATGCAGAAGGTCTCAGGTTCAATCCCTGGCATCCCCAGGTGCAAAGGTCAGGTAGAAGGGGATGTGAAAGACCCTGGAGAGCTGCTGCCGGTCTGATTTGATAGACCAAGGGTCTGTCTGATTCAGGCCCGTAGCCAGGATTTCTTCATTCAGGGGGCTTTTAAATAAGTCAGGGGACACTGATAAAATAAAGTAAAATAAACTCACACTCGCAGGCAGGAGCAGGGTTATTTCCCCTATTGTGGAGGGTGGGTGTAAGTGGAAGTCAGTCACTGACTCCGAGTAACCTGAGGAGGATCCCCTCCCTCTCCAGTGAAAGAGAACAGTATTTTCCTCAATATCCCTATTCTCATCACCACCTGCTACAGATAAGCATCATCGAAATCAAAAGCATATCTATATTTAATATTTTTGATGTGCCTTGGCATGAAAAGGGTGCCGAGACTGCCTTACTATGCAAGGTATAATTCATATATGGGTATTGGTCTTTGGCAAGCATCTTCCCATTAGCAAGGAGAAATTGTTAGGTTTTCAGTTAAAATGTAATTTGGATGCATCCTCACCATCCAAAGACGTGAGAATTCCCTCTCATCTTTGTTCCTTGGCTACTGTCTGTAGGTGATTCCAAAGGAGTAGCCATGTTATTCTTCTGTACAAGTATATAAAGACCAACTAACTATATTTCAGTATAGGCTTTTGTGAGTCAGAGCCCGCTTCTTCAAATGAATGAAGTGTAAGATTGCCACCTGCAGCTGGGGAAATTTTTGGAGATTTGGGGGTGATGGCTGGGAGGAGTGGGGTTTAGGGAGGGGAAGGAGCTCAGCAGGAGTGCGCTGTTATATCCTGTGACATCACATCCAAGTTAAAGGTCAACTTCCTGTGGCGGTCACTTCCTCCCAACAAAATTCAAATGTTAAACTTTCTCACCTCGTATCACTTCCACCAACCCTTTTCTCTCACCTTACATCGCTTGTTGGATTCTGTATGCATATGTTTGTAATGTCATACTAACTTTTTGATCCTAAATATGATTGTGCTGGTATCACTGGCCACTATCCAGGTATGTTCCACTCAGCCTTAAAAAAACTTCTCGAAATCCTCTTCACTGAGAAACACCTGAAGACCCAGAGGAGGATGCCCACCAGCAGCAGGCCCCCATGCATTCTTAATCCCAAACTGGCCTGTAGCTTTTAATGTCTGTACAGGTGACGGTCAGTTTCTTCTAGCCTTTATCACATTTCATAGGAGAAACAGAGCTCCTAGACTAGAGCAATCACCCTCTGTACCCACTCTAGGACTTCTCCAAGAATGTGTAGAGTCTGCTCTTCAGAGTTGCCATTTCCTCCAGGGGAACTGATATCTGCATTCTGGAGACTGGTTGTAATTCTAGGAGAACTTCAGACCCCCATCTTGAGCTTGGTTACCCTAATAAGTATCCCACCGTTGGGGCTGATTTGATATACCGCAGAGCAGGGGATGTTACAAAGAGTGGCCAGCAGTGTTCCCTCTAAGCTGAGTTCGTGTGAGCTAGCTCACATTTTTTTAGCCTCCGGCTCACACATTTTTGTCTCAGCTCAGGAAGGAGGGCTCCAGAGCAAACTAATCTATTCCATAGCCAAATTGCTCGCTCACAACTTTAATGCCAGGAGCTCACAGAATCGACTTTTTGCTCACAAGACTCCCCAGCTTAGAGGGAGCCTTGGTGGCCAGTGTTAAATAAAATCCAATACAAGGAGTAATCAATTCATATGGAGTAGGTGTGGGACATCCCTGACAACAGCAAAGTAGAATATACAAGAAGTCTAACACAGGATGCAATGAAACAGGGAAGAAATTAGCATCTGTAAGGGTGGGATATGTGAGATGCTACCACTTATAGTAAGTTATGAATCCAAGGACCATGTCAAGCTGGGGGGGGCGGACAGGTAGGTAGGGTACATTGCCCTGAATTTGTGAACAACCTCTTAATTCCTACCTGTAAAATTCCTATAAAGGAGAGGAGTAACAGAAGCAAGTGTCCTAAAAGGACTGCTGGGAGGTAGAGGGAAGAGAATAGATGAGGTCTCTTTCAGGAGGAAGAAGGGGGACTTTTTCTTTACACAAAACACATTTCTCTGTTACTACTAAGGTCAAGCTGTGTGATCTTTGTAAGCCACATTGGGTTGGGTTTTTTTGTATGGGGGGGGGGGGGGACCTTGAACTCCACTGCCCCCAACCCCTTTTATAGCCGGAGAAATGTTTTAAGATCCATTTTTAAGCTGCTCCATGTTTTATGCTTTTGCTGTTTTGGAAACCTTGGGTTTTTAGTACCATTTATGACTTGTGTTTTATTGTGTAAGCTGCCTTGGGCGGGTGCCCTGGAGAGCTGGCACAGAAACTTCCCAAATAAATGAATGTTTATCATCTCTTGCTAGAGGAACCACTGTAACCTTTTTGACCTTTCTTCTTCTCTCCTGAGCAAGGTGTTGTGTGGGATCTCTGTTACCCCATTACTGTCAAGAGAGAAAGGCGTAAGCAAAACCAGCAAGCATTCTGAATGAGATTCGGGTGGGGTAGCCGTGTTGGTCTGAAGCAGCAGAACAAAGTTTGGGTCCAGTGGCACCTTTAATAAACCTTTGTTGAATAAAACTTTGTTGTTCTTAAACATGCCACTGAACTCAAACTTTGTTCATTCTAAGTGAGGTGTGTGATGAAGTTCTTTTGATGGGTAAGGAGCAGAAGTTGAATAGTGTGGTAAAAGGTAAAGGTTCCCTTGCTCGAAAGCCAGTCGAATCCCACTCTAGGGTTGCGGTGCTCATCTCCGTTTCAAAGCCGAAGAGCCAGTGCTGTCCGAAGACGTTTCCGTGGTCATGTGGCCGGGATGACTGAGCACCAAGGCGCACGGAACACTGTTACCTTCCCACCGAAGTGGTACCTATTTATCTACTTGCAATTTCTTGCTTTCGAACTGCTAGGCTGGCAGGAGCTGGAACTAGAGACGGGAGCTCACTCCGTCATGCAGCACCCGGGTCTCGAACGGCTGAACTACCGACCTTCCACAGCCTGCAGTTCAGCGTCTTAACCACTTGAGCCACCGCAGCTCCGAATAGTGTGGTATTATATGATAAAGCATTTGGGGGGTAGCTGCTCTAATCTAGAAAAAGAAAACAAGAACCAGAATGGTTCCAGTGTTTTTAATGGGCACACCTGTATTGAAGGCATGCTGGACTCACCGCCTTAAATGGGCCAAAGAGAGGTGTAAACTAGGCCAGTGTGGCATCTGCCTATAGAATCATAGACTCACAGAGTTGGAAGGGGCCATGCAGGCCATCTAGTCCGACGCCCGGCTCAATGCAGGATCAGCCTACAGTATCCCTGACAAGTGTTTGTCCAGCCGCTGCTGAAAGACTGCCAGTGAGGGGGAGCTCACCACCTCCCTAGGCAGCTGGGAGGAGCCTGCAGCTAATTTGTCTTATGGCTTCTACATCATATTATCACACAGGTGAGGTTGACAGAATCCCCAGCATCTAGTCGACTCTGAAAGTGCCAGGTTGAAATCTTCCCCCGTGCTGACTTGATCCAAGACCCTAATCATATTAGAAGCGTGAACAGAATCAGCTCAGTATTCTCTGTTCCCTCGCCCCAAGCAGAATACTTCCTTCATGACCTATATTTGCTGTACAGCCTACACAGCTTTGAGAGGACATTCCAGACTCTCGCTGCTTGCCAAAGCCTTTCTGCACCTTAAGGCTTTTGTCATGTGGCCAGTTTTCAGAATGCAACTTCTGGGAAGTTGTCAGGATCAGGTTGAGTCTGTGTATTTCACATGGCTCCTTCGATTTCTCCAGCTTTGTTTAGCCTAGCTAGGTAAGGTGAGGGGTTTTTCTGTTTTTGTTTTGGTTGTGGCAGGTGGAATTCTTCCTGTGGCGGTCCGTGGGGTTTTCCCCAAATCGTACAACCTGGCTGTTGCTTTAAGTCCCCTGTGTAAACAGATCTACTGAGTGGCATCTCCTCTTATTGGGGAGGCGGGGAAGGTGGAGGAGGAGAAACCAACTTCAGTGTTGCAACAGGAAACTGTGTGTGTGTCTCTCTCTCTGTCTCAAAAAAGGATTGAGTTAATTTATGTTTTACTGCGCCTGTTTCGAACTATAAATGGGCTGCCTACACACATCTCAAGAGGCAGGTTTAAGTTGAGCCCTGTTGTTGTTCTTTTGGGCCCTGGAAGCAGCAGCACCATGCCTGCGAGAGAGGTCAGGAGCGAGTACAAGAGTAAGTACAATCGGAGCGGTGCCATCTGCCCCTTTTAGAGAGGCCGGGGTTGCCGGGAGGTAGGTGGTAGAAGGACGTTTCAGGACACTCTTGCGTCTTTCGTAGCTGTTTTAAACTGTTTTAAGGAAGATTCTTCTGGATTCCACCCGTGGAGCTGTGTCTGCGTGCAGTGCTTTCACTGGCTAGGTGGAGGGAGAGGCGATTCGCTGGACTGGGCTGGGAACAGGTTGTGCTTTGTGCAGAGAGCTCTTGAGGTTGAATTCAGTGCACTGTGAATTTGTGTCCCGGTTAGAGTGTCGCAGTTGTGGTGGGGAGTTTTCCTACACAGCAGTGAAGCTCTCGGGGTGATCTTTAAAGAAAACATTTTATCTCCTTCATTCGTACTCCGCCTTTCCCCCCAATGGGGACTCAAAGAGGCTTACGTTGTTCGCTTCTCCTCCATTTTATCCTGTGTGAAGTAGGTTAGGCTGAGAGCCTGTGATTGGCTCATGGCTACCCAGCAAGCTTTCAATAGCAGAAGTAGGATTTGAACCCGGGTCTCCTAGATTCTAGCCTAACACTCTAGCCACTGCACCATACTGTCTCGGGACAAGCATCCTTTTTCTTAGTCTAACTTACACAGGGCTGTAGTGAAGATCAGACTGAGGGAGACCTGTACGTGCTGTTCTGAGGTTTTTGGATAGGAGTGTACCAGATGTGCCACATCATCTTCAAAATCGTTGTGGGTAGAAGTGAAATCTGCAGGATTCAATTGCCAAATGTAAAAGAATTGTACCAGTGAACAGAAGAAGAGCCCTGCTGGGTTAGATCAGAGATCCAGCCAAGTGTAGTGTTGCCTTTCCAACGTTGTCCCACCTGGGTGCTAAGGAGACACTCACAAGCAGGGCAGGAAGATAAACCTTTGCACAAAGATTGTGGGAATAATTTATTGGCACTCGCATACAAAGAATGGAATCAGCCCAAATCTTTGTAATACAAGCAGCGGACAAAGTATAAAATTCGTAAGAGAGCTTGGAAGAAAGGAAATATTTCATGTCCAGAGCAACCCCCCCCCCCCCTCAGGAAGAGGAAGTTCTAATTCCATAAAGATATTATGTTAGAAAGGAGAAGCTGGGGTCTTCTGCACCTATATTATAGACCGTTGCTGCTCTTCAAGTGGAATGTGCTACGTTAAAGCCTTGCATCCAGATGGCAGTCTCTCAGACTTTAGGTACAGCAGGTGATTTCGCATGCCCCTAGGAGTCCAGAAAAGTTCTCAAAGGACCTCCCCACCTCAGTTCAACCCTGGGGTCACTGCAGTCATCTGTAGAGTGCTAAGCTGGCCATGGCCCCTGTCAGCTAGGAGGACTGGCAGGGGTTCAAGAACTCCACAGGTTTCATCGAAAATACTTAGTCCACGCTTCCAGGCAGCAGTGGCTACATGGACTGGTAGAGCCATCAAATAGGGAGGGGAACGGGCCAGATTCTGAGAAGGAATTCTTACTTTAAATGAATGCTTACATGCAGGCTCGTGGAAGCTGCTACCAAGTCTCCCTCTTT
>NW_015172046.1:446154-472356 GCF_001447785.1 Gekko japonicus | reverse complement strand
ACTTCTGATTTACAGATTGTTGAATTGCATGTCAGGCAGCTTCACATCCTTCTGCCCTCTCATGCCTGTGACTTGCCTTGCTCTCACTGCACTGCTGCTTACTGCTGTTGGCTTTCATGCTCCAAATCAGGAGAGGGAAAGGGAGACATCGAAAACATCCCAGTCTCAGGCGTTTCTGACAATTACACATGTGGAATCTGCACGTGTACCAGACTTCACCTTTCTCTTGTGGAAGCATCCCAGCTTCTTTTTTTCATACCCCTGTGGAGCAGTCAGTGAATGAGGAGCAACCTTCTGTTGTATAAATGCTATACCATTACACTTGTAAACACCATACGGACTTCTTAAAAGTTTTAAGCAGAATCCTGGCTCATTGTTGAGGGGTAGACCAGGTGACCACTTGCAGTCATTTGCATCCCTAGAATCCTTATGTAAAAATGGTGTCTTGTGGTGCCCTAAAGGAGGGGTCCCCAACGTAGTGCCTGCAGGCGCCATGGCACCCTCTGGCACCTTTTGTGGTACCTTAAAGCAGGGGGCACCATGGCACCTGCTGACATGTCTTTTGGCACTCACCAAGTGGGTTTAGCCAGGTAGGGCTTTTGCCCAGCAAGGCTTCTTACTAACTATTAGAGATTTGATTTGGCTGTGCAGATGTTTTTAAATGTTGCTTTGGGAGCAGCTGCGTGACTGAAGTTGAGCTGTGGCAATCAGTTTGTGGCTGGCTCAGCCTCCTGCGGCAGCCGTTTTGTTCCTGCACCTACCATGCTGTGTCAGAATTCCAGAGATGTCCACAGACTCAAAAAAGGTTGGGGACCCCTGCCTTAAAGACTAAGAAAACCTTATTCCAGGATAATCTTTTGCATGCCGGTGACCACTTCTTCAGATACAGCAAAGGCTTTCTCACTAGGGAGCCCTTTTACGTAAAGGTATAGAAAAACCAGAAGGGAAAGAAGAGCAAGGGGGCGTGAAGGGCCATCAATACAAGGTGAGGGGTAATAGTGATCATATAAAAATCACATCTAAGCAAGAAAAATATGGAGGCCATTCGCTGGTTTCCCTAGCTTTGGTTACTGTCATAGGCGGAGAGTCCCAAGTTTTGCTAAGATTGTTAACACCTGTGATGATGAAAAGATCCCGAGTCCTTTACATAACTTGACTTTCCTTTCAAGAAAGAACCTTGGATGATGAAGGCGGGGTTGTCCTGATGAACCATATCAATGGTATTCTTATTACGCAAAGCACTTTAGCATATTTATCTCATCTGTCTTGATACCATCCTGTACGCTGGGTCACTTTGGTGGCATTTAGTGGCGGGTCACTGAGACCAAGAGACCTTGCCTGCCATTTGATTCTGTCTCTTGCAGGTCCACATGTTACACTCTGTCTGCTAAAAGTTTGCTAAGCCCTGTGCTGGCATTTGTCCTGAACCTAAAGGTCAACCCTTTGTATTTCGTGTTAGGGCTTGTTACAGCCTGATGCAGCACTGAACACTGCATCTTTCTCCTTACCTTCCGCACTATTTCACAAAACCTCTGTTGCTGATCATTTGCAGAAGATGCTTCTGGAGAGGCCGTTACCACAGTTTACAGCAATGCAACACCGCCGCCGGCTTCAGACTCTACAGATGAATTTACCACCTACTTTGATCAGAAAATCCCTATCCCTGAAGATGAAAAGGTTAGTATGACTATCCCCGATAACCACCTCTGGTTCATGGCTCTCTACCTTTGGGGGTACAGGGTATATGTGTATCTAAATAGGGTAGTAGTTCCTCAGTTGGGGGGGGGATGACACACCATGCGATGATCTGGTATGCAGCAGGAACTAAAAGGTTCCTGGAATTCCAATGTCTCCACCCGCACAGGAGGCTGCCTGCAGAATCCCTGCCTGGATTCTGACCTTGCTACTCTGCAATCATCCTCCACTTTGGGTGGGTGCTTCAGTTGCATCTTGGCATCTGGTAAGGAGGATCCTTCCGTATTCCAGCAAAATGAAGCCACTGTCAGAGGAGGCTACTTACTGTGCTTCTGCATGAGTCACGCTCTGTGGTTATTTTCTTCCAGGGTTGATCCAAGGCCAAACCAGTGACTCATGCAGAAGAACAGTGAGTGGGTTATTCGGGGGGCAGATAATTTCTAGCTCTCCCAGACTGCAAAATCTTTTTCAGTTGTGAAAGCAAAAAAAAAAGTTTCTAATTCTAGTTCTGAAACGCAGTGTGTTCTCGACTATCTGAAATGTCTGCTAAAATGGTTTTCAGTAGGCTCCCTTCTAATCTGGAAGTGGTAATTTCTGGATTCGGTCATTCTGCCCCCTTCTTGTATACAGTGTGTGTGTGTGTGTTCACCCAGCAGCCCTCCTTTTGACCTGCATTACTCCCTGTAGATGATTTGAGTCCTTCTCCTTCCTGGTTCTTGCCAGGGGCGAAACGGTGAGCAGTAATTTTCCAGGGTAAACTATTCAATGCAGTGATCGGTTGGTGGGGAACAATGGTGCTCTGTAGAAGCGGCAGCCTTTTACCTCTAGGAAAAGAGTAGATGAGCCGGTTCTTATTTATGGTCCTACCTTTTAAAATAAAGTTAGCTGTCCAGTGGAACACCTCCCTGGCTGTTTCTGTAATGGCCACAAAGACCTTCCGTCCAAAGGGCTGCAGTGTGGAATTCAAACTGAAGCAGCCTGTGTCAAGCAGAAGCGTTGTCCTAGGCTGGCCATTATTTTATAAGTCTGGAGTTCCCACTTTTTGATTCTAAACAAATAGATTTTGTTTCATACGCATGAATGTTGGCACTGGGAAGACATGGACGCTTCCTCCTCCCTTTCATCCAATTATGGCAGTTTTATATTGGGAGAGCTTAAATGTGGTGTGTTCTTTTGACATTGTCATGTATCTGGATCGAGTTCAATGTTACTGTGTGTGTGTATGTTTTTTTTGAAGGAGATGAAATTTGCATCCAGACTTAGAATTGGCTGAATGTACTATATTTCTTGCAGGAAAACCAGCTGTTAATTTTAGCAGTCTAGGGCAGTCAATCTCAAGCAATCTACTTTCTGGGTTCATTTTCCCCACTGACTTGTCTGCTCCTTGACCTATCTTCCATAGGATATACCCCAGAGATTCCATGGACATTCTAGCTGGAGGAACGAGGAGGGGTATCTTGTCCAATTCCTCTCCATACTGTAGCCCCCCCCCCCAGTTCGTGACCTTTCTTTCTATAAGGGTCCCCAGTTCCCAGCAGTGCTTTTTCACAAGGTGTTGCTGGGGCAAGGGAAAGATTTATTTTATTTACTCTATCTGTAGTCCACTTTTGTTACTGAAACTCTAGGTGGATTATACAGTGTAAAACAATGCAGTCAAATAGCGCAAGACATCTGATAAGCAATGCAACCAGAGTAGGTTTTCAAAAGTTAGAGACAATGCGGGGAAAAAGTGTTGGAGGTGCAGAAAACAGTATTACAAAAATAGAAAAACAGTGCGGTGAGAGAAAGATAATCCATAGGGTAAACAGATAATGCACTAACTTCTGTTAGCAGAATATCCACTGCCTACAATCCCTGTTCTGAAGAAGTGAGCAGTGACTCACAAAAGCTCATCCCCTGCCACAAATTTTGTTGGTCTTTAAGGTGCTACTGGGCTCTTGCTCTTTTCTGCTGCTACAGACAGCTAGCCATCTTGATCTACAACCCCTTGTGTTCTGCATGGATATCAGAACTGGTTACAGGGTGCTCATTCAATTTGTGCAGTGCATGAGGCAGACTTTATGTGCCTGGTGGACTCTGTGCATCAACAGAGACTGCACCCTAGAATGTGACCAAATCGTCTTCTGCAGCTCTAGATTGCAGGGGAAGATTAAGAGTGGTGCAGAAACTGTCCTCCGGGGAAGCTTTAAGCTTCCTAGGAATTCTGTAATTTTTCCAAAAACTGTTTGAAAGCCACTAATGTAGGTATGTGTTAAGAGAGCGTTCTTCCTGTACTATCCCACGTACATTTTATGATGCTACATTATGGAATTCTTCAATTTATAGCATGACAAGTCCCCCTGGATCTAAACTGGCAATATCTCTTCTTTTGTGTGTGGACTGCTAATCTTGTGTGTTCATGTCTTGCTTCAAGATAACTCTCTTCTTTGTGGGGGGGTGGGGAGGAACACAGAAATTTAATGCCCCATTTTTGTCTCTTCATTCCTGTTTTTAAAGCATCCCTGGTTCAGTTTTCGAAAACTCTGGGCCTTCACTGGGCCAGGCTTTCTCATGAGTATCGCCTACCTGGATCCAGGCAACATCGAATCGGATCTACAGTCTGGTGCTGTTGCAGGGTTTAAGGTAAGAAGTTAAAAGTCTCTCTGTGGAATCTGGATCCTGAGTATCTGAAGTCTTCAGTAGAGTTTCAGATCACTAAGATACCTTACTTGTAGTCCTGTGCACCGATATAGTGTTAGTTTGAACCAGCTATTTGTTGGCACTTAAACATGCTGTTCAAGGGAATTCACAGCTTGTTTAAATGGCTAGACTGTTCTGTCTCCATGGGCCATGTACCATATCTGAATAGCATTGAAACTGAGCAACTGTTGAGGTGAGTTGTCAAGGTCAGGTTAACTGGGCAGAGTATTCTCTGTTCTCTGTCCTCAACAGCAGCTCAGCCCTGGGTGTGAATTGATACTGTACACAGGTACTGTTCCACTACCACTGCTGTTCCTGTCTTTGCCAAGAGTTAGAGGAAATGGAATATCTGTTGGTACCTAAATCTGGGGTTCCACTACCACTGCTGTTCCTGTCTTTATTTCTTAATGGGGAGGGGCTGTGGCTCAGTGGTAGAGCATCTGCTTGGCATGCAGGAGGTCCTAGTTTCAGTCCTCAGTATTTGCAGTTTAAAGGCTTTGGCAGTAGGTGGTGTGAAAGACCTCTGCCTGAGACCCTGGAGAGGCACTGCCAGTCTGAGTGGACAATACTGACTTGGATGGACTAATGTTCTAATTCAGTAAATGGCAGCTTTATGTGTTCTGCTGATGGCTTACATTCCAAGTGGAAGAAAGCCAACTATTCTGGAATAAGCCCAGAACTTTTTAATGTTTTTAAAAGGGAACATTTTAGCTAAAAGGAAGAACATATGTACAGCTGAAGCAGATAGCAAAAGGATTTTTTTAAAAAACACGTCTGTAGTTAATTCACTTCTTACCCTTCTGCCTGTCCCAAGTGATCAGTGTTTGCACTCGATTGGTTATGTTATCTGAGATGGTGTACTTTTTCTGTCTTTTGCAAAAACGATACAAGGTAGTAAACGAAGTTTTATACCCATCCTCCCCTCAAAAATGTCAGTGCTAGAAGCATCAGCTAATTGAAGGCTTCCTCTTTACCACCAGCCTCTCCTGGAGACCTGGGAACTGTGGTCAAGATCTCTCTTTGAGGAGTGCCAGGGTACAAAGGCAGAAGCACATTGGCACATGTTGATGTATTCGCGGTGTATTTTTGCAATACTGTGTTTCTTTGATGGCTTAGAGCTTATGGACTGTTCATGTGAATTGCCACGCTATGCATCGCCTTAATGTCACATACATGGAATCAGAGCTGAAGATATGGGGGGGGGGAGCTCCTTATCTCCTTCAGTATCCCACCGTGCAGTTCTTTGGAAGTCTCTCGCAGTCTTCTTTCTGCTTTCCAGAGCAGGAAAGGAAGGGTATGTGGCAATTCAGGCTTGCAGAGAAATATTGATTGCATTCACAGTAACACTTCATTTCAGCATCAGAATATAACAACCGGTAGATAGTACCATTGTAGACCAGTGTTGTGGGTAAAATTGGGATTAAATGATTAAATTGGGACACAGCAGTACAGAGGGAACAATACTTGTGCATGTTGCATTTTCATTAAGTTGCATGATGCACCAAACTGTACATCAACGTTGCATGCTTTGAATACACCCATTCCTTGTCCCAGTGGGTAACACAGGCCAAACTGAGGTTGATGTGCATGCTAGTGTAATCACGCAGCTGCTGATGCTAATGACTTGTACTGGTCAACACAAATGGTAGTGCATTTGGACCCTCAGAACTCTCCTAAAACTACCATTCCCAGAGTTCTCAGAGAGTGTAGCTATATCAGTTATATGGGTTTGAAGGGCTATCCTCCCCTCCCTATTTCAGAGACTGCTGAATTGCAACTGATAATGAAGCTCAAGACAATTCATCCTCCTGGACTGAATCAAGACCTAGATTTTTACCCCCTCTGCATATCACACCTAATCCAGTCCCACCTACTATTGTCTTTCACCTGCCATTGTCATTTGCCTGCTGATGTGATTCAGCCTCTGAAATCACTCCACACTCCAAAATATAGGACAGATGGACTCACACTCTAGCTGTATCTGAAGAAGTGAGCAGTGACTCACAAAAGCTCATACCCTGCCACAAATTTTGTTAAGGTGCTACCAGAGTCTTGCTTTTTTCTACTGCTACAGACAAACACGACTACCCATCTTGATCTATCCCCTCCCTTTTGGCAGTGTAGATCCACCCAGGATGCTCGGCTTCAGCAGTGGATTGCCAAAAAAAAAGCACATGCTTTGAAAAACCACATCTAACTTCTGGCTGTAAATGATTCTTCAACCCTAGGAGTTGGATTGAATTCCCCTGGAATAGGAGATGTACTTTAGTTAGTAGACACTCTGATCTGTTGTGTTGCCTCCAGAAGACTCATTGTTCAGCCATTTTTTACCTTTCCCCCTGCACTCTGTCTTTCAGCTACTCTGGGTTCTCCTGCTGGCCACTGTCATTGGTCTGCTGTTACAGCGTTTGGCAGCGAGACTAGGGGTGGTAACAGGACTTCATTTGGCGGAAGTATGCAACCGGCAGTATCCAAAGGTGGGTGAAAACCAGCTGTGCTTGTTCTGAGCCCAATTTTGGGAAATGGGCAGGATAGAAATTAAATTTATTACAATGATCATTATTATTCTGTTGGGAACTGTGTCGTGTTTGGTACACCTTGTTGAGAGCAGAGGGCTGCCCTGTTGTTGGCCTCCCAGTGTGTGATAATCCCAGGCAGGATCATGATACAGACGATAATAGTAACTAGGGTAGGAGTCCACAACCTTGATGAGTCTGTGGGCAATTTTGGAATCTTGAGAACTGGTAGTAGACACTCCCACAAAATAGTTGCTGCGGAGGAAGTGGTGCAGCTAACCACACAATGGCTACCATGGAGATTGGGGCCAATCACAATAGTTCCAAGCCAATTATTGTTTGTTTTTATTTACAAAATGTAAATAAAGGGCCATCTAGATGGCTAACAGATTAAAAACATATATAATAAAAACACAAGCAAAAAAGAAACACAGCATTAAAACAAGTAAAACCACACATATGTCAGCGATCACTGAAAGAATGACAGACAAAGCAAAGAAGTCATCACCTGCCAAGTGTCCTCTTATGATGAAATCAGCTGTTTTCCAAATGGGTGCTCCCTGTAGGCACAAAAGTTGATGCCTCCTGGGCTCTTCTGAAGTCCCTCCTCCATTGAGGTGAAGGAAAGCTGGGAACTGACTATTTTCTTGGGGAAGCGATGCTTTGGAGAAGAAGGAAATGGGGACCATGTGGGTGGTTGTTGGACAGAAGCATGGTGGAGCAGGAGGGCTGAAGTCAGGAAGCCAAAGCAGTCCAAGGAGACTTGCATGACCACTGAGTGCACACACACTCTTCAAGAATTTTGGAGCAAAGCTTGTGTCTTCCAGACAACATTTTTATTTATTTATTTATTTATTTATGGGGGAGAGAGGGATGACCTTTCTCACTGAGACTCAAGGCAGATTACAGAATATGAAACAATGCAATCAGACACCATAAAACATTTAATGAACAATGTAATAGGACTACTAGGATTACAGTATTAGAAAACAGCGAGAACAAACTTTCTAAGGCTAAGCAAACTATAAGCAGTGCAGAAAGTGGAATTAGGGTGCAGAAAGTGGTATGCTGTAAAAGCAAGATGATATCTCAGATATCATTGCAGTAGACTACAGTCCTGTTCCATTATAAAGGTGCTCTCCTGTTTTTCTTCCTCCTCTTTACAACTCAGCCCACCCACTCCCTTCCCTTCTGATAGGCCTCTGCAGTGTTTGCTTAATTGTGGCCTCTGTAAATTACTTTACTGATCTTGGAGAATCACATCTTGCGTCAGAGAAGCCAGTCTTCAAAAGCCTGGATTTAGATGAGCGCATAGAAGATTTGTTCACTATGAAATTCCTTTGGGGGGCTTGTTTTGGTAATACACGGTTGCCTAGGGATGTGAAGCTGTTTTGAAAAACAGTCTGCCTGATGTCCCCCCCCCTTTCCGGTTGTATTGATCCCCCTTCTTTCTCTGTGCCTGCTTTACACTGGGTGGCAGGTCTTGAGAATAACACTTTGGGTGGTCTCATCTAACTGGCTTGGGAATTAATTACCCCCTTTGGAGTATTCAGATTCCTCCTGGAGGGAACCCAACCCTGAAGCAGTTACCTGCAGCTCTTTCGTTTCTCCAAATATGTGCGAATATGATCTTGATCGTGGTAGCTGGGGTTATTTCAGTTCAAGTTGAATCCCAGGTAAAGCTGGACTGGTACAATTTTTCCTGGAGCGAGTAGAAGAAGGGGTGGTCTCCAAGGTGTGTTGAATCCCCTCCCTTCCCTTTCACCTTTGTGGTGTGGAAATTGCAGCATAGTTCCTTTCCATGCTGAAAAGGTCGCATGGGAAACCCTGTGTTATGTGGCAGGAGTTTCTGGGTGGGCCAATACTGGCATGAGATGGACTCCGGGCTCCTCCCATGCAGCCTAATGCTTCCGACGCATTTTTTGTCGTGCGGGAAAGCAGTGTGAGATACAGCCGTAACCACTCAGTCATTTGCGTAGCAAATTAAAACACCAGGAATGCATTTCCTTGACACTGTACAGTGGGAGTTCTTGGCTTCCAGAGGCTAGATAGCAGCTCCCTTTAGGAACCTTCAAAACTCTTTTTCAGAGGGCCTCTGATTTGGCTGCACTGTTGATTTAAAAGGGTGACGCTTGCTTAATCGTTAGAGGGGGGGGGGATTACTTAGCAGTCTTGTTATTGTGTGTTGGTTTCTGTCTTGCCAAATCCCATGCATGTAGGTGAGTCCTGATCTCCGAAGACAGTGAGTCTTTCTTCCACAGGGCATTTGACTTCTAAAAATAGAATGCAATGGTGGGGTTTTTTTAAAAAAAAAAGTTTTGCACAAAGCGTGTTGTAACTGGCTGGTGGTTTTAATAGGCTTCTGTAGCTGTGACTTGTGCCAGGGTTTGTTAACCAGAGTTAGTGCCCAATATTAGACCAGAAGGAAAAATTAGCATAGCAAGCTTTCACTATGCACCATTGTGTTTCCAGATCTATCTGCTGCTTTTGTGGGTTTTGTAACTGTATAAATACACAATTGCTGATTTGTCTGCTCACTTGGAAGGTAAGGTATTGCTGTCTCTAGTGTGGTAAAAAGGAGCAGAGGTACAGATAATGGGTTTCCCTCTTCTCTGCTCTGCACTGTCCTATCTTGTGCCTCAGTTTCTCACACAGATTAAAGAAGATCTGGAAAAGTAAAAGAATGTCTCCCCTTCCCCCCAGTTATGGATACTGTTTCTCCATCAGTCTCAGAAGTTAAGTGAAATAAAACAGGAGTCCAGTGACACTTCAAAGACTAATACAATCTATTCCAGCATAAGCTTTTGTAAATCAGAGTTCACTTTATCAGATGCATTGGAGCATGTCTCCCTCTGACCAATCTGTATATACAATAGAAAGGTGATGGTGCGGGGGTTGCAAAGGGAGGCCAGTTCAAAACAAAATCTGGTCCAAAAAGTAATCGGTTCACTGATCAGTAATCATAGAAAAGAGCAAGAATCCAGTAGCACCTTAAAGACTAACAGAATTTGTGGTAGGGTATGAGCTTTCATGAGCTCACTTCTTCAGGTATATCAAGAAGTGGACATTGACTCATGAAAGCTCATATCCTACCACAAATTTTGTTAGTCTTTAAGGTGCTACCGGACTCTTACTCTTTTCTGCTGCTACAGACAGACTTAACAGGACTACCCATCCTGATCAGTAATCAGTGGGTGTGACACACGCCCAGCTGTTGTTAAATAGGCAAAAATGTTACATGTTGAAATGAGATGAGCAGATACACTAGGACGTTACAGAGATGTAGATGAAGTAATGAACATATTGTTAGGATATGCAAAATATTAGCAAGCTGTAGTGAGTTAGGAGGCAGCCTGAATTGCCCTGATTCGCCTAAGCTTATGAGAGCTTGGAAGCGGAGCTGGGTTTGCCCTGGATAGTGCTTGGATGGGAGAACACCAAGGAAGACGAGTTGCTCTGCAGAGGCAACTAGGACTAGACACCTCTGCTAATCTCTTGCTCTCAAAACCCCACGAAGGGTCGCTATAAATCGGTTGTGACTTGACAGCTCTTGATTTAGTGAGGCCCCTGCCACACGCAGGGGAAAAGGCGCTAGAAGGCGCGGCTTTTAAAAGCCGCGCCAATGTTGACACAGCGCAGCGGGATCTCACGGATCCCCTGGCCGTGCCGCCGTTTCTCCACGGCGCGATCAAACGCCGGGGAGAAAACACAGCCCTAACCGGGGGCCGGCCGAACTGCGCATGTCGGAGCATGCGCAGTTCGGCTCCGGGCCGGGGTTGAGCCGGCGATCAGATGCCCGGGAAGAAGCGCCGCGTCCACTTGAACCACCGAGGTAGGTGGTTCATTTTGCGGCGGTTCTTCCCGGGTTTGGGCCAGTTCAGGTGCGGAAGCAGAACGCTTCCCAGATGTGGCGGTGTGATCGCGCTGCTTTGATCCGCCCCCAAACTGGCCCGCAACTGGCCCAAATCGCCGCGTGTGAACGGGACCTGAGTCAGGAATTCTAATTCCCTGTTAAGCTCCAGTGGGTGTATTTGTCATGAATGTGTTCATTCTCATTCAGCAATTTTAAGTTGGTTCTCCCTTTGAAGTTCCCTTTTCCAGAGAGTATAGTTTTTTGTGCTGTTAGGTTTCAGTTGGACAGTGTTTTTGACAATAGTGTCAATTGGAATGAAAGCTTTTCAAGTCTGAAATATTCTGAATTTGTTCTCTTTATCCTTGAACCATTTCATTTATTTCATATCCTTATCTGCAGCTCAGAGCCCTTCAAAAGATGAATGAACTACCTCCCCCCCCCCACCAGCTTGACAACTTCTAAACAGTGGGGGAGAGGGAGAAAAACTGTGGTTAGACTGAACACACGCTCTCCTTTTTCTCTCAATGTTTGTGCCTAGGTCCCACGGATTATCCTGTGGCTGATGGTGGAGCTGGCTATCATTGGGTCCGATATGCAAGAGGTTATTGGTTCAGCCATTGCTATTCACCTCCTGTCTGTTGGAAAGTAAGTCGGCTGTTTTATCCTCTGAGTTATTGGGGTTGAGGTTTAAGCATCTCCCTGCAAGTTCTGGTAGAGTCACTTGTCCCTTTTTGCACCAAGAAAAATAATTTCTGCTCTGACTGGCAGCAGCTCTTCAGGGTCTCAGGAAGAGATTTTTTACATCGCCTATTACCTGATCCTTCCAATGGGAGATGCTGGGCATTGAACCCGGGACCTTCTGCATGCAGAGCGGATTCCCTACCACTGAACTAATGCCTTTCCAGTACAAAGATGAGGAATCCAGGTGGGTAGGCACCTTGGTCTGAAGCAGCAGAACAAAGTTTGAGTCCAGTTTAATTTTGGGTATAAGCTTTTGTGTGTGCACACACACTTCTTCAGCTACTCAAAGATGAGTAACGGCCTGTCTCTTTGTATAAGCTGGTGTTTGTGAATATTGAACTGCACAGGTTCTATTTCAGAATGTAGGGGGGAGGGGGCGGACTCCATGTCTGGATTCACACACACACCCCGACAGCACACGTCTGCATGCAGACGCCTAGTCTGTCAAAAAGAAGCTTTAAGCTACAACAATTTTCTTTAGCTTGCAGCCTTCCATGTTCCGAGAGGTGGCATGTTTTGAGAGAGAGAGAGAGAGAGAGAGAGAGAGAGAGAGAGAGAGAGAGAGAGAGAGAGTGAGTGAGTGTAGAAGAGTCCAGTAGCACCTTAAAGACTAATTTGTGATAGGGCATGAGCTGTCATGAGTCACTGCTCACTTCTTCAGGGGTGTGTGTGTCCTTCCTGCTCGAATGTTCCAGTGTAGGACTCCCGATTCTGGAGTCTGAAGTGCTGCTATCTTTGGAGGGCTGTACCACGGAATGTTTGAATATACATAGTTCAATTCTCTGTCTGCTACAGAAGAAAGACCCTGTTGACAGATATCTTCACACAGATGTTAAATGTGTTGGAGGACTGAGAAGTCTCAAATTAGTTTTAACTCCTGAATTTCTCTGGGCCTTAACTATCTGATGTACCTCCCTAGTCCTGTTTCTGTTACTTCTGTGTTTGTTTTTTTGTGAAACTTTGGTGCAACACTTACCCTTTATGCATTCCATAAAGTTTAACCCAGTTACCTGTGTATTCTCATTTGTGGTCTTCTGTTTTGTAGCTTTCTGTGTCTGAAACTGCTTTGTGACATTGGGGGTTTTTTAAATTCCCCATCAGAGTCCCTCCTGAAGAGTCACTTTTCCAGCAATGTCTGTCCTTGATCTATATTAATCTTGCTCTAGGGGAAACTTGTGACTTGGCCATGTGACAAACTGCTACAGCCAAACCCTTCATTCTTTCTCTGGTAGGGTTGTTCCACCCTAGTGATGATTTCAGTGTGGCCCTTCTCTGCAAAGTGTGGCCCTTCTCTGTACACATTGTGAAAGTGGGTTCGAGATGGCTGGGTCATAACCTGCACATAATGTTCTGAATGTGGCAGCACCATTGAAAATGGGAGGGTTCAGATTCAGCTAGGCACATACAGCTGTAGCAGAGAGATTGTCAGTGAATGGCTTTTCTCCTCTACTTTTGAAGCTGGAGACCTTGTACCATTTCACTCAGTAAACAAAGCTGCTCGATGTTCCTTGATCAAAGTGTTTTTCTCTTATCTGGGTCATGTATTGACTGTTGTATGGGTGGTTGTTGTTTTTTTGTTTTGCCATCAAGTCACAGCTACCCCAGGGGGTTTTCAGGGCAAGAGACTTTCAGGGGCAATTTGCCTTTGCCTGCCTCTGTGTCATGACCCTGGACTTCCGTGGGGGCCTCCCTTTCCAAATACTAACCAGAGCCAACCCTGCTTAGATTCCAAGATCTGATGAGATCGAGCTAGCCTGGGCCATCCAGGTCAGGACTCTGTGGTTCATATTGTATTTTAAATTGATCCTATCTTGCAACTAGCTTTGGGGCTCGTTGTGACCTAAAAAGTTGGGTTGTAAATGTTTTACTAATACTGAATTAGGCCTCCCCTAATCTCTTGCCTCCAAGCAGGATGCTTGGCAGCCTGAGCAAACAAAACCTTGAGGTCCATCTACACTCTTCTGCATGGTTATGATTTCTCCAGAAATGGTGATGAAGTCATCCCCTATAATGAGAACAGAGGCGAGAACAGTAACATGGACATGGGGGGGAGAGAAACTGGGGGGGGGGGAGGCATTGTCTCTATGTGACAAATGATGCCTTGTTTTAATGGTCACAAAGTGCTCAAATTATTGGGGTGAGAAGCAGAAACTTTTAATGAATTTTGCAACCCTCATCACCCCCCACTGGTTTCTGAAAACAATAACTGCGGGATGGGGGTGGGGGGATCACACAGGAAATCAAACTGCTCCCTTCCCCCTGTAATTCAAGCATTTTTTTTAATAGCTCATGGTCATTAAAAAGTGGTTTCTGTATATGTGTATGTGCCCGGGGACTGCTCTGTATGTGAGGGATGCTAGTCTGAACTGCAATAGAAGAGCCTGAAATCAACAGATCCCCCTTTTGTCTTCCTGCAGGATTCCTTTGTGGGGTGGGGTTCTCATAACCATTGCTGACACCTTCATGTTTCTCTTCCTGGACAAATATGGTAAGCTCTGCTTTATTTAAACAAGTCCTTGTTCAAAGTCTCTTTCTTCCATTGTTGCTAACGGGTCATGGCACTTCTCACCAACAATGCTGAGAACGCCATTGTTAGAGTTACCAGCTCTGGCTTGAGAAATAC
Source organism: Gekko japonicus (assembly GCF_001447785.1). Taxonomy (NCBI): domain Eukaryota; kingdom Metazoa; phylum Chordata; class Lepidosauria; order Squamata; family Gekkonidae; genus Gekko; species Gekko japonicus. The sequence continues at coordinate 458,249 of NW_015172046.1, read as the reverse complement.
CTGGAGATTTGGGGGCAGTGCCCGGGGAGCAGCGGGGAGGTCAGCCGTGATGTGATGTCACCCTGGTGGTGGTGGTGCAAAGTGCCGTCAAGTCACAGCTGACATGGCGAGCCCATAGAGTTTTCAAGGTAAGAGGCGTTCAGAGAGGGTTTGCCATCGCCTGCCCCCGCATCACAACCCCGATATTCCTTGGAGGTCTCCCATCCAAATACTTGCCAGGGCCATCCCTGCTTAGCTTCCAAGATCTGATGAGATTTGGGCTAGTCTGGGCTATCCAGGTCACCCTAGGACTTGTGTTTCTCCTAGGTTAAGGGTGTACCATAGAGTCTACCCTCTGAAGCTGCCATTTCCTCCAGGGGAACTGGAGATCAGTTATAATTCCAGGAGGACCCCAGGCCCAATCTTGCATTTGGCAACCCTAGCCATTTTTAGTTATCATCTAGAAATCTCCTTTATGCTCAAAGAACCTGTGCAATTTTTACAAGACCTTTGGGTGCTCACCTGACTTCAAAGAGCACGGTGCAGGAAGTTGCTTCTTTCTTTTAAATGGTAGACAGCAGAATCTTTACTGGCCGTGTGGAGTGAGTTGCCTAATTCTCTGAAGCTTCCCAACACGTTTTGCAAAGTTCGTGAATACCATTAGCATGATGTGTTGAATGGGAAGCGACCATTAATGCAAGCAAAAAAATCTCCAAACATGCAGCTTTTCCTGTTGCTGTAGCAATTGGTTATCAGCTGCTACTTGTTTCATAACAGAGAACCAGCCTTTGGAGCTTAACCTCTGGTGCCCCGTGAAGTTGTGCCTTGCATCTCTCTTGGGTTATAGTCCCATCCACTTTTTCCTTGGGAAGCCAGTCTGATTGAACTCTGTGGTCTCTGTTTTTGTGTGCATACGGGTGAGGTGGGAAGAATTTCCAGATTGTGGCTCAGATCCTCCAGAGCAGTACCACAAGCAGAACAGTTTCCATCGGTGGAGCATGGCTTTCTGGCCTCCCATTTCCACGGCCACTCCGAACGTGCTCCCCATGCAGGAGGGGCAAAAACGTAGCACTCCACAGCCAGAAATCATTCCGTCCTCAGAACTGCTGTGATAGAACCAAGCCTGTGTTTTGCATGATAAATAAGATAACTCCGTATAGCTGGGTGTTGCAGAGAGCTATTGCAATTTTTTTTTTGTTCCACCCCAGCTTTCAAATAGCAGTATTGCTCTTTCTGGGGAAAATGTTCTGCTGCCCCTACCAGCCCATCTGGGTTAGTTGGTTCCATTGTGATCAAGTGTTATGTGGTTGCCGGCCTCTGACCTCACTCGTGAGGAAAGACACAATGCTGCCTCCCCATTCATTCCGCCCTCCATGGCCACCGTTTTGTAACTCTTCTCGTTTCTGGATTTTTCTGGATCCCTATAAAGCCTGTTTCCTTCTGCTGTATTACTTAAAGGCCAAGAGTGGTGGTGTGGCCTTTAAAAATCAAGTACCAGCAAAGAGTGTGCTGCAACAGTGAACTGCTGTTTCCCTTCTTCCATTCTGGTGGATCAGGGCCTTAGCACTCTTGGTGCAGGTTCAGGGACTGGACAGATTTTTTAAATTGTTCATTTAGGTACATCTTAAAGAGGGTGACAGGGATGAATGAGTGTCCCCAACCTTTCTGAGCCCAAGGGCACCTTTAGAATTCTGACAGTGTGGTGGGCTCAATCACAAAATGGCTGCTGCCTCTTACCTTCAATCACACCGTGAAGATCCTGGTGCATTGGTGGCAGCTGCTGCCAAATTAAAAAATCTGCGCAGCCAATCAAAATCTCCAGTGGCCAGTCAGAAGCCTTCCTGGGGAAAAGTCCCACCTGGCCCTGCCCGCTTTCTAAAAGCACTTGTTGGGCACCAGGGAAGGTGACCGTGAGCACCACATTAGGGATCCCTGCTCTACAGGATGTGATGATATTACAGTTACATGAAAAGTTCTGCCAGGACTGCACAAGCAAATGCCCATTATGAAGTCATTGTATTATGCCTGTCTTGTCAGGGCACACTCAAACTTCTGGCTGCTAACCGGTGCACATGTGTCTGTCATTTTCAGGCTTGAGGAAACTGGAGGCATTTTTCGGCTTCCTGATTACTGTTATGGCCATTATGTTTGGATATGAGGTAACCCTGATTTTGAATATTGATATTGACAATTGACTCCTTTGAACATCCTGCCGGGCTTTCCTAGTATGTGGACACAACAGAAACTCTTGCAGTGCAGGAAGTGCCTCTGCCCTAGAACAGTTGTTATTAAGGTGGCCCTGATAGGTGATGTTAGCAAGTACTACTTACATTTTTGCTACTACATATGCCACTGTAGATCTTCCTCTTTCGGAGGAGTGTTTCCAACACCCACAGCCCAACGTCCTATTGCTAGAGGGCTGCTTTGCACGTTCCATGTTTCGCTTTTAGATTCTTCTACTGATTATGTGTCTTCGACAAATGTGTGTCCCAGATTGCAGCTTTCGTGAGGAGGTTCCTCAGCTATTTTGATACCATTTCCAGAGAGTAAGCCGGGGCACCCCAGCCTTTTTGAGTCTGCAAGGAACCTTTGGAATTCTGACAGAGGGTGGTGGGTGCGCCCTCAAAATGGCGGCTGCAGGAGGCAGAGCCAGCCATGGAATGGGTGCCACAGTTTACCTTCAGTCACACAGTGCAGATCCTTGTGGTGGTGTGGCAGCTACTGCCAAAGCAACATTTTAAAAAATTTGCACAGTAAGTCAAAACTCCAGTGGCCAATGAGAGGCCATGCTGAGCAAAAGCCCCACTTGGCCCCACCCACTTTTTAAAAAACACTTGGTGGGCGCCAGGAAAGGTGTCAGCAGGCGCCATGACACCCACGGACACCACGTTGGGGGTGCCTGGAATAAGCGAGCCTCAAATGTCTTTCTTATTCTTAATATGTATCCAGGGATAGAGTTCCTTGGAGAACAAAAACCAACTTCAAAATCTTAGGACTTATACTTGCTCCAGGGAACACCGAATAAAAGCATAAGACAATAAATAACATGGGACTGGATCCAGCGGGAAATTTCCACTAATGGGGGGGGGTGTTCCACTGATCCCCCCCCCCATCTTTCCTCATGCTGTTTGTGGCAGTTCCCTCTCCCTCAGGAGCAGCATTTTAGCAAGCAATTTTGGGTTGCACTGAGGGGTTGAGGCGAGGAAGTCCTGCTCTGCTGATGGAAAATCCCTTCAGTTAGCAGGCATTTTCTATGGGCTTCAAGCTAGGGTTGCCAGCTCTGAGTCGGGAAATACCTGGAGATTTGGGGGTGGAGACTGGGGAGGGTGGGATTTGGGGCGGGGAACTGATTTTGGTCATCTGGTGATCAGTTGTAATAGCTTCAGATCTCCAGGTGCCACCTGCAAGTTGGCAACCCTAATTCAAGCCCATAATTTTAAACTAAATAAAGCCCAGAGGGAGGGGAATAATCAATTGCTAAGCAGAAACGTACAAGTTCCCAAGTTAATCCATAGGTATTTAAAGTGTGGGGGGGAATGGTTGTGGGAGTGTTGTAGTAAACACTATGTGCCTAGATGAATCCAATGGCCTGGCCTCTAGCTGCTCCTTATATTCTCACTACATTGCAGGCTGTTAAAATGGATGGAACTCTTCCTTAGGGCAGATATTTAAAGTCCGACTTCTTACCTTGCTGTCCCAAGTAGCCAGGTTTCTTAACTGCCTCGGGATGTCTCTGCCACCAGAACCAGGCCTCAGCGTTGGCCTAGGCCAGCATGAAGGCCTATTGCTATCTCAGCAGGACTAACTCGCGTTCTGTATGCATTCCACAGTACGTTACAGCAAAACCAAACCAGGCCGAGCTGCTAAAAGGGATGTTTGTGCCATACTGCGATAAATGTGGCCCTCCTCAGCTGGAACAAGCTGTGGGAATCGTGGGCGCTGTCATCATGCCACACAACATGTACCTGCATTCTGCTTTGGTTAAGGTAAGGTGTATTCTCCCTACCACCACCACCACCACCACCACCAAGGGGTAGTTCTTGAGCTTTCCACATCGGAGCTGCCATCGCACAAGTCTCACAGATGCCATGACCCCACACTGGGCCTAACTTACTTCACAAGGAGTATCAGCTTCTCTTCAAAGAGTCACAATACTTCAGTTCTTGCACTTCCTGTGACTATTACAAAGCGCCCCTCAGCCTCCTCCCCACGTAGCCTCTGTCCATTTTCTGCTTGTGCTGTAGGAAGCAGAACTAAGAACAGGCCTGCGATATCCTCACAACGATTCCCCTTGGATTTATTTTTCAATGGAGGCAAAGCATCAGGAACATAAGGTGTATTTTTACATTGAGACTAGACTACTATAGACTACTATCATACATGTCACACTGCACCTGGAAACTGCCATTTGTATGCTGTCGTGAACATAAGGTGCATTTTTACATTGAGACTAGACTACTATGGACTACTATCATACATGTCACACTGCAGCTATCCACAGCACCTGGAAACTGCCATTTGTATGCTGTATAATGGTTAGAATATTGGCTGAAGAGACCTGAGGGCAAATCAGGTGTACAGATCACTGGGTGCCTTTTGGCCAGTCGCATTCTCTCAGCCTAACCTACCTCATGCGGTTGCTGGTAGGGTAAAATGATGGGGGGAACCGTGTTCTGAGCTCCTTGAAAGAAGGGTGGAGTAAAAATGTGACTTGAGGGGTACATGACAGCCAGTCTTCTTGATTGAGATGAGCTCCTGGAAATATATTGCTTGTTACCCCAGGGTCTGTACCAGCTTCCCCCTCACCTCCCGGGCACAAATCAATTCTCTGGAAAGCATCTAGCTTTCCGGAGGGCCCATGTTGAAGGGGAAGTTAGATGTACACAAGGTGTACACAAAAATGTAATTAATTTTAATTAGATTTTTGTGCACACTGTATAATAAATTTTTCTTTTGATACAATTTTATAATTATAATTATATACTTTTACTTGCTGTAGCTTGACCCTTGTACGTTCTCAGTATATTTCGAGTTGAGTTTGTTTCCCCCTTCTCCTTTGTTTGCAAGATCTAAGGGCACCATTTAATTCACCCCACTGCTTAACTTTTGATGGCTGTTTAGAATTTGCAGAGGTGCCTTCTGTTGGCTAAATACCAAGTCATGGTATGGGATTCTTTTAACTGAGCTTTTCTTCCAGCCTAGATTAGGTAAAGGTAAAGGTTCCCTTGCTCGAAAGCCAGTCGAATCCAGGGTTGCGGTGCTCATCTCCGTTTCAAAGCCGAAGAGCCAGCGCTGTCCGAAGACGTTTCCGTGGTCATGTGGCCGGCATGACTAAACACCAAGGCGCACGAAACGCTGTTACCTTCCCACCGAAGTGGTACCTATTTATCTACTTTCAATTTCTTGCTTTCAAACTGCTAGGTTGGCAGGAGCTGGAACTAGAGACGGGAGCTCACTCCATCATGCAGCACTCAGGTCTTGAACTGCTGAACTACTGACCTTCCACAGCCTGCAGTTCAGCATCTTAACCACTTGAGCCACCGCAGCTCCTAGATTACCCTGTTGCTTTTCTCTCTAGTCTCGGCAGATTAATCGGTCCAACAAGAAAGAAGTCAGCGAGGCGAACAAATATTTCTTCATAGAGTCCTGTGTCGCCCTCTTTGTCTCCTTCCTCATCAATGTCTTTGTCGTCTCGGTCTTTGCAGAAGCTTTCTTTGGTCAAACCAATGCGGAAGTGGTGAGTCTTCCTCTTTCTCCTCCTGCTGTGGCCCTTCTTTTTCCTGGAACAACTTTTAATTGAATACCAGAAGACAAGGAATTTCTGTTGCAGTAACCACAAGATCTTAGGATGAGATACAACTCTCATTGTCACTAAAGCAAGCAAACAAACCTAAAGGCGTACCTTGTTCAGTAGAACAAAGTTTGTGTGCACATGAAAACTTATACCCAGAATTAAACTTTGTTGGTCTTAGAGGCGGCACTGGACTCAAACTTTGTTCTGCTGCTTGAGACCAACATAGCCACCTACCTGAATATTGTTCAATGTAAGGGTTTCCAGAGCCGCCGCACCGCCGCGCAGGGCTCTTTGTGTAGCAGGTACTCATTTGCCTATTAAGCGACACACCCCTAATGTAGCCAATCCCCCAAGAGCTTACAGTAGCCCCTGTAAGAAGAGCTCTGTAAGCTCTTGGAGGATTGGCTACATTAGGGGTGTGTCGCTTAATATGCAAAGGAGTTCCTGCTACAAAAAGAGCCCATCATTTAAGTAAGTAATTTAGGTAAGCTGACTTTTCCATGTGGCACTGATGTCAAGAGGATGGTTTGGTCACGTCTTGACTATGAAAGATTGATTTTCCAGCGTTTGTCTCCTTTCGGGAGTCAGGACTCAACCATTTCCCTCTGCAATCAACCCTGCCTTGGATCATAGTTTGCAGAAACTTTCTGCTATCTCCCACCTGTTCCTCCTCCTTCAGACTTTGGTTCCAAGTAGACACTGGGGGGGGGGGGCAGTCTGAACTAAGCCCCTGTGGTGCTTGAAAAATTTGTTCCCTGCATCTGCCATCTAACTGAGGAAAAAGCAAGTCAGGCGAAGGAAACCCAGACTGAACTTGTTTTAAAAAATGTAACTTGTAGTGTGCCCCTTTGTGCCCAGCCAGAAAGTGGTAATAAGACTCTTCTGTCTGCATCTCACAGCCCTTTAAAGCCAGACTGGGCAGCTCTGTAGTATTTTTTTTGCAGCCCACTGTACAGGATTAGTTCTGCGTGGTGCTGTATGCTAGCATAGCACGTGAGCATCTGTGGTAATGCATCTCCTGCTGTTTATGACTTTCAGGGCCGTTCTTGTCCTTTCCATGCTTAATAGTTGTTCTTTTCATAACATGGGTTTTCTTGTGAAAGAATTGGGCTCCTTTTATTTTTAGGTTGTTCCGTTCTTAAACATGATTTCCTTCCCCTCCCCCAGCAGTGCTTCCCATTCCTGGTACTTACACTGCGAAAACTAAAAATGTCACTCTAAATCTGTTTCCAGCATAACGTGTGTGCAAATGTCAGTATCGAGCATGCTGGGCTGTTTCCACTGAACAACGATACCCTGGATGTGGATATCTATAAAGGGGTGAGTAGTGTTTTTTTGCAGGGCATTCTGCATGGGGGGGAAGGAGCAGTTGCCTTTGTACTTTGGGGCTGTTTAGCACTTGCTGCCTTTGACATTAATGGAAGCCATTGCCAGACAAGTGCCCAGAAAGCAAACATCCCTCAGTCAAAACAAGTATTTGTTTCATTTCATGCATTTTCATTTAGGACTTGTTTTATCCACTGTAGCCCCACACTGGATGGTGAAACCTTTTGCCTGGTGTTTAACAAACTGGCAACAGTTTCATCACTTGCACAGCGTAGCATAGTGGTTAAGAGCAGTGGACTCTGATCTGGAGAACCGGGTTTAATTCCCCACTCCTCCTCCACATGAAGCCTGCTGGGTGACCTTGGGCCAGTCACAGTTCTCTCAGAACTTTCAGCCCCACCTACACAAGGTGTCTGTTGTAAGGAGAGGAAGGGAAGGAGACTGTAAGCTGCTTTGAGACTCCTCAGGGTAGAGAAAAGCAGGGTACAAAACCCAATTCTTCTACTTCTACAAAAGCTCCCATGAATCAGGGGCACATTGTGATTGGGGACAGGCACAAACTGGGAAAATGCAGTTTGGTTCATAGTTCGTGGCATGCCGGGTTTGTGAACCAGGAACCATCACACACTTTTAGCTGCCAAACTGGTTTGTGAGGTTCGTGACATGGTAGAAGCCCCCCCACATGCTAGAGACACCAAACGTGCAGGGGATCTCTGGCTGACTCTCATCTACCTGCCTTCCAAGTATGGTGAGGATTGGATTTACAGGGTCTGAGTTACAGCCCCCCAAAGAAGCTGCCCCCAGGAAAGTGCTTTCTGGGGAAATGACAGCTGACAGGCAGTCATTGACAGGCACAGGTACAGGAGTGTATAGAATGGATCCTGTGCAAGCCGGAGACATCAAAGTCACAGGGGACCTCCCCCGGATGCTTCTCTACATGCCCTCCAAGTTCTACCCCCCGGTTGCTTTGAGGTTTGGTAAACATTTAGATTGAGCGGAAATAGTCTGTCTGGAAATATATCCGTTCACGAACCAGCACAAACTGCCACAAACTGTTTGAAAGTTCATGGAAAGTTCATGCCAGTTGACCTGCCATGTATGTCACTTCACAAACCACAAACCGGCCAAAATGCATCATGAACTTTAGTCCGTGAGCCAGTTCGTACCCATCCCTAATTGTGATCCGCTACTTGGGTGAGTACTGCTGTGACAGATGATCTGAGAGCCACATATGGTTCACCTGCATGCTTGGGAAAAATTTTTGTGTACTCTATGGGCTCAAGGACCCCTAGTCCTCATGGATGTAGACCCCCGAGAGGTGATGACTAAAATGTTACATCATATGACATCCAATTATGTAAAATCTGGATTGAACAGCACTTAGATCCATTACATCTTTCTCAAAATATTTGTTCGGTAAGGGCTAATGTTAAATGTTACTAACGGAAAATAATGCGGTTGAATAACACTGCAGATAAAGAGCTTACATTTATTCTTTTTAAAACCCTTCTATGTATCAGGGTGTCGTTCTCGGGTGTTATTTTGGTCCTGCTGCTCTCTACATCTGGGCTATTGGGATTCTTGCGGCAGGACAGAGCTCAACGATGACTGGGACCTATTCTGGACAATTTGTCATGGAGGTATTTGGTCTTTCTTCAGCCACAGTCATTTATATCTGTCATTGGGGGTGGGGGGTTCTTTTTCCTTGTTTGGGTTATACAGGTGCATAAAGCTTAGTTGTTGGAGCCTAGAGAATGGGTTCCAAATGTTCTCACAGAATCTCTTTGTACCAGGGCTAAGCATCACAGGGATATTGTTTTCTGGCAAATAGGACAATGCTGAATGAGCACTGTCTTAAAAACTGCATGCAAGAAAGAGACACATGGCTACTTCCTAGCAGCCACTGATTCTCATTTTGCAACAGTTTGCTCATGCAGTCCTCAAAAACTATTAATTTGATTCTTCTGCCTTCCTGTGTGATCCTGGTTATGCTGCAGGTCATGAAGTCTCAGTTGCCAGTACATTTTGAGCTAGTTTGGTGTAGTGATTCGGAGCACAGACTCTAATCTGGGAGAACCGGGTTTGATTCCCCACTCTTCCACTTGCAGCTGCTGGTGTGACCTTGGGTCAGTCACAAGTTTTCTCAGAGCTGTTCTCTCAAGGGTAGTTCTCGAAAGAGCTTTCTCAGCCCTACCTACCTCACAGGGTGTCTGTTGTAGGGAGGGGAAGGGAAAGGAGATTTTAGCTGCTCTGAGACGCAGCGTGAAGGGCGGGATATAAATCCAATCTCTTTTTCTTCTTCTATGAAATATGGGCCTTCCACTGGACTCCTGAAAGAATCCTAGCTAACTTTGCCCACCTCCTCTGTCTTTGGCCATCCCTTTAGCAATCCCAAAGTCCTATGCACAATAATCTGAACTCTACAGAGATTACATAATGGTGAAAGTAGAATAAGTCATGCACTTGCAAATGTTCGTTAACATAGATGCAGAAGGCAGATACTTTGCTTGGGAAGGTCCCAGTTTGTAGGCTGTTAAAAGCCCCAGCCTTCATTTTAAAAGAGCAAGGCAGATTTCTAGCCCTCATTGTTGTGAAAAGAAATCCAGAAGTATAAATGGGTTGTCTTCTAAGAGGCATGGGGCTGAATTGCCCTTGAACAGAACCAAGGGCTTACTCCTAACAGCCTGGAGACTCTTTCTGTGTACTGGAGCTTCTAGTCCCCGTCGTTAACTTAATGCCTACCAATAACCTTATCTCTTCTTCATTTTTGCTAGGCAGGTTATATAACTTGGTATGCATAGTACTGTCCAGCTTCTGTCCGTATGCTAATAATTTAACATAGCTTTTGCTGGAGGTGGAATTTGGTGGCTCTTTGTTCTGTCTGGACAGGTGGGATTGCACCTGCATGGAGTAATGTTTAGAACTTTCTAGAGCCAAAGCCAACAACTTGGTGATTTTATAGCCCCACTCAAGAGTGAGATGAGATGTCCATGCAATACTCAATAGGAGTGCCTCAGGTGGCAGAGTATAGTGTTCTTCTGCGCAATTCTCATTGGACAACTGTAGCAACAGTATCAAGGTCATTTTACTATATAGGGTTTTTAAGTCTCCTTCTATTTAATCCCCTGCTTGAGTTCAGTTTTGTGTTTTGCCCCTATTCACCTTTTAAAATTTGTAGGCAACCATTTTTTTCTCCCCTCTTTTGCCCCAGGAGGAAATGTTTTTAGTCCTGGTTCTCTTCATAATGTTCTAGTAGTCATTTTGTTTCAGGATGACCCGTCCTCTTTTGATCCCAGATCTTCCAAAGAGAAAAACACCTTCCTTACCGATTTCCTCACACCACTCTTTTTGTCAAGCTTGCCTTATATTGGCTCTCCATTTGTTTAACTCTTTGTCCCTCTTCCTTGCTTCAGGGGTTCCTGAATCTAAAGTGGTCACGTTTTGCTCGGGTGGTTCTGACCCGCTCTATTGCCATCACCCCGACCCTCCTGGTTGCCATTTTCCAAGATGTGGAACATCTGACTGGCATGAATGACTTCCTAAACGTTCTGATGAGCTTACAGGTGAGGGACCTGGTGAGGTAAAGCATACCATAAAAATGAGCCATGTTGCCTTGTTCCTTGACCACAGCAAAATTTAAGTTTGGGGAGACATCAGAATCCAAGTTTTGAAAGGGAATGATCATGCAAAGTGACAAAGGAAGTTCAACCACACACCCACACAGAAGAAACTTAACCATTTGGGCTCCGTTATTCTCTTCCGACGAGGCAGGGAATAACCACAGAGCAAAAGGCCTGAATGTACAAGTTCGTCTTTGTATTAAATGGAAATGGGCATCAACCCTGAGACAAGGAGATACAGACAGTTAACTGGGAATAAAAACACATCAAGGTCCTCTATCTTAGTTTTTAAGTTTTCTAATTTTATTGTGGGATGTATCTAGTCTCATTTTTTCTCTGTAAGCTATTTGAGTTTTGTTTGGGTTTGGTTTGTTTTTAAAAAATGGAAAGCATAGATCCTATTTTAAATAATGTCAAGTAGTTAGCCATGTTAGTCTGTAGGAGCAGACCAAAATTCAAGTTCAGTAGCACCTTTGAGATTAACAACAAAATTTTCCAGTGTATAAGTTTTCATGCATCAGAGTTCACTTCATCACATGAAACCTTATAGCCTGGGAAATTTTGTTGGCCTCTAAGGAAGGTGCTACTGGATTTGAATTTTATTGTAAATAAATTACTCATGAAAGCAGTTCTTCTAACAAAGAGAAAATTCCAGGCCCTTAGGCATTTCTTACTGTGAAAATAAGTACTGAAGTCCTGGGACCGATTCCAGTGTTGATATTTTCCACAGTTTCTGTACTTTTCTTGCATCATCATGCTGATGGCAGTGAAGGATTAAGGATCTGCCTGGGCTACAGTCTAAGGGTGTGCAGCAAAAAATAAAATAAAATAGGTATTTTTTGCATTCAGATATATTGGAGCCAAAAAAAAATCATTAATCCCAGTGTCTTGGGTTCCAAACATTGGTATGGTAATTGGATCTAGATTTGGGGGGTGGGGGGTGTCCCAATATTTTTTTGCTCCATTGTTCCCTATGAGGAATTTTTCGGGGCAGGGGGGGCTGGGCGGTGTTTTTAAAGGTATTGATACCAAAATTGCAGGGGAGCTGCTGGTGCCTGTCTGTGAAATAGCCCCCAAATTTCAAGTGAATTTGGACCAAGGGTCCAATTCTATAGGCCACTGAACAAGGATTCCCCAGCCATCCTCCATTATTTCCTACTAGCAGAAAAGCCCGTTGTGAAACCGATACAACGGGATCTAGAAATATGTGGTCTGTAACGAATGCATAGGCTGGATGGAGGTAAGGTAAACAGTAGTGGGTGAGGGTGGGAGGGGGGTGGGGGAACGATGGCGGCGGCGGCCGGAGGCCTCTGCATCCCGTTGCTGGCCCTGGAGTGAGTGGGGGGGAAGGGACCCGGCCTCCAGTTGCCGGCCCA
>NW_015172046.1:437050-445726 GCF_001447785.1 Gekko japonicus | reverse complement strand
AGGACAGCATTGGGGGGGGGGGCGGAAGGACTCAGCAGGTATAATGTCATAGGGTCTACCCTCCAAAGCATCCATTTTCTCCAGGGGAACTGATCTCTGTCATCTGGAGATCAATTGTAACAGTGGGAGATCTCCAGGTCCCACCTGGAGATGGCAACCCTAGGGGAAAGTCAGCTGCACAGCAGGGGGTTGAAGAGAATGTCTGTCTTTTCAAAAAAAACCCCACACACACAGTCTCTGCCTAGGGAAAGGGCAGCTGACATCATTCTCTCCCCTATGCAACTGAAAATTCCAACTGTCTTGCGGGGTGAGGGGTGAGTTTGAGGTGTGGAATGGAGTGACGTCCAATCAGCTTCCATAAGCAAATGACCTTGGAACGCTGGGCGGGACTGCACAAAGCAGCCAGTCAACCCAGCCAGTGTCCTCTGAGTGGCATTTCTTCCAGCCTAACACTAAGGAGGCCAAATTTAGAATGTTGCGAAATAGAATGTTCACTACTCAATTATATATAAGGAGAGATGGGGGGAGGGGGATGCAAAAAATGTAAAACCCAAGAATCTCCCCTATAGGAATGCTATTGGAAGCTATTGGTAAGACTAACATATGTAAAATGCAAGAATCTGAACCTATATAAAATGTGAGAATCTGAATGTATGTCACATAAGAATATCAATATATGTGGAATGCAAGAATCTCTATCTAGATAAAACTTGAGAATCCCAATCCACATCAACATTAGACACATAACTAAGTAAAACATGAGAATCTCAATGTAAAAATGCAAGATTTGACAAGAATCTGACTCAAACCAATTTGCGCAAGGACTAAACTTTTAAAAAACAACAAAAACACTTGAAACTCACAGAATCTTACCTAAAGCATCCTGGCAAGCCAATACCAAGCCCCAGGAGACACAGAAACATGGGGCGGTTTTTTGGAAAGAGAAAAGTCCAGGGAACATACAAATGTCAGCTCCCAGTATTTCCAGTTAATCCTGAATATTTCTGGGATTTTTCAGGACCCATTTTTCAGTATTGCAAAAAATCCCAGATATATTTGGGAGACCTGAATATATCCAGAAAATACTGATATTTTTGATATATTATAAGCTGGAGAATGTCCAAATGCATGTCCCTAATTTAGTCACTCCCAGGTAGACCAGATGGGGGAGATTGAATGGGGAATGGTCATGGAACAGAGTTCAGGTTTAAATTTGACAGGTTGTCAGGTTACAGAAGACAACCATATCTTCAACAGGGAATGCTCACCCAAGGAGGGGCAAAATGGTGATGTTTCTTGAGCCTCATGATTCCATATTACCTGGAAGGAACTGAGCATTTGTCCCCCTTGTTTTATGGGTTCCAAACTTCTGAGAACTATCCTCCCTTTCCCCCCACTTTCACTGAGAAGTCTTCTGCTTGACACACAGAAGAATTCACCTGTTGAGTGAATGTGGGTTTTGATTTTACAAGAAGGAACAGCCTTCACATGGTTGACATTACCAGAGTTGCTAATAGGCACTGGCAACCAGGGGTCTGTTTTGGAGGTGTGGCAAATAGACCAATTGTGGATGAACTTGCTTTAGTAGTCTGTTGTGATACAAACCTCTATTGGAGGTCCCTTCAATCCATTCTTTTAAGATAAAGAAGTTATCGTGTATTATAAGCAAGGGTACATTGAGACTAAACAGCAAAGGGGTGCAAAACCTTGGTCTTGAGTCTGTTTCTCTGTGTTTTGTGTTCCAGCTTCCCTTCGCTTTAATTCCAGTCCTCACCTTTACCAGTCTGCGTCCTGTGATGAATGACTTTGCCAATGGGCTGTAAGTATGAAAAATTGCATATGCGTCCCATCCTTGAGCAACTTCACAACAGTTGAAATTTGAAACATATAATAAATATTGTTTCCAAGCAAGGAAGGGCAGGCACTTCAAAGAATCTCCAAAAAGCATATCACTTGCCAAAGCTGCCTTTAAACTCCTGAACACGAATGTCTGGTTGACTTCGCCACAATAATTCCAGCCTTGAGGAGGGGTGCACTTGGAGAGGAATTCTTTCCATACACGTAGGGTTCTGTGAAGTGAATGTCCAGTGCATTTTACGCTGATAGAAAAGGACAGGGGGATCCCCTTTATTTGCGGAATATGTTCGTAATTAACATGAAGCCTGGAATCTGTGGCTTTGTCGCTATTCCAGCAGGGTAGCCATGTTAGTCTGTTGCAGCAGAAGAAAACAGAAGTCCAGTGGCACCTTAAAGACTAAAAACACTTATTGCACATAAGCATTCTTGAGTGAGACTCAAGAAGAGCACAGAGTTTGTGCTGGAATAAATGTTTGTCTTTAACGTACCTGTGGATTTATTGTAATGTCAGAGAGAGTAACTATAAAAAGGCCGGCTCAGTCTCTTGCCTGCTTGAGTATGGTGGACCCCATGTACATGTCTGCTCCCAGCCCTTGACTTAGCCCATCACATGCATCTGCTGCTGCCATAGGTAGGACCTGGACTTTGGCCCAAACACTTGAGAAGCAACATTTTTGCAGTGAATTACCAAGGGCTGCACATGTCAGTAGATGCCTTCAGTGGCCTGGGAATCGGCATGTGCAGGTCTGTTCAGTTGCATGAATAATGCTGTTAAAGTCAAGGGGACTTGAAGCTGCATCTGGAAGGAGATTGCTGGAAACTGGCTTCATCGGGGTTATTTGAGTCCTGCTTAAATGAAGAGAGGGAGCTGCTTCTTGTGGCAGCTGCTGCCAAAACAGTGTTGTTGTTGTTTTTTTAAAAAAAACCCTACACAGCCAATCAAATCTCCAGTGGCCAGTCAGAAGCTTTGCTGGGCAAAAGCCCCACCTGGCCCTGCCCACTTTCTAAAAACACTCAGTGGGCATCAGGAAAGGTGTTGGCTAGGATGTCAAGCAGAAGAATCTTCTCCCTAGGGTGCAGGGAGTTTTTAAATGAGCATTCTGTCCTGTGTCCATCACTACCACCACTGCAGCCTAGGAAGTATGACATTTCAGTGGATTTGAAGGGGGGGGAGGGTCTATGTTGATGGGCCACCTGTGTGGTATTTGCCCATTTTCCAATCACAGGCTTGAAGTTTGGCCCATTTCATGCCCCCTCCCCAATTTGATTGGGATTGTAACTGCAGATCAGTGGTCTAATTGATTGATTGCACCCGCTCATCCCCTTCCAAAAGCATGTGTAATAGGGAAACAAATAGTGCTGCATTTTTTCAGTATGCATGAACACAGTCTCTGTCTTGCTCTTCTGTATTGCATCTGTTTCCACACCACTCATACGTTTCCATCCTGTTAAGTTTCTGAATGGTTAGCTTATTCTTATAACTGTGGGGTTTAGAAGCTTTGGAATAGATGTTAACACCAATTTATATTCTCAAGCTTGCAAATGTAGGCAATCATTCGCGGTCTGTCCCCTCCTGTTGTAATAAATTTCTCTCTATGTGTTTTTCCTTTCCAGGGGCTGGAAGATTGCTGGGGGGATTCTCGTCATTATAATAATTTCCATTAACATGTACTTTGTGGTGATCTACGTCACCGCTCTGGGGCAGATGGTATTGTATGTCATTGCCACAATTATCAGCATTGTGTACCTAGCCTTTGTGGCATACTTGGTAAGTTGATGGTCTCTCTGTGTGTGTGTGTGTGTGTGTGTGTGTGGTTTGTAAGACTTGTACATTATTAGAATTTGAATATGCATAGCCTACTGTGCCTTCCCCCCTAATAGATCACTGCCTTGTCGTGGCGAGGGGGCTTGCGTGGTTCGATGAGGCTGTGGGCTATGCCGTGGAGGGCCACCCAAGATGGACAGGCCACAGCAGAGAACTCAGACCAAGCGTGATCCCCCTGGAGAAGGAAATGGCAACCCACTCCAGTATTTTTGCCAAGAAAACCCCATGGACAGTATCAAAAGGCTAAAAGATATGACGCCGGAAGATGAGCTCCTCAGGTCGGAATGTGTCCAATATGCTACTGCGGAAGAGCAGAGGGAAAGTACAAGTAACCCCAGAAAGAGTGAAGTTGCTGGGCCAAAGCCGAAAGGACGCTCAGTTGTGGATGTATCTGATGGTGAAAGGAAAGTCCGATGCTGCAAAGAACCATACTGCATAGGAACCTGGAATGTAAGATCTATGAATCAAGGTAAGCTTGACGTGGTCAAAAATGAGATGGCAAGACTGACCATCGAGGCAGCAATCACCACCATCCCAAAGAAAAAGAAATGCAAGAAAGCAAAGTGGCTGTCTGATGAGGCTTTACAAATAGCAGAGGAAAGAAGGAAAGCGAAAGGCAAAGGCGAAAAGGAAAGATTTACCCAACTGAATGCAGATTTCCAGAGAACAGCAAGGAGAGATAAGGAGGCCTTCCTGAATGAACAGTGCAAAGTAATAGAAGAAAACAATAGAATGGGAAGGACTAGAGATCTCTTCAAGAAAATTGGAGAAATCAAGGGAACGTTCCATGCAAAGCTGGCCATGATAAAGGACAAAAACGGTAGGGACCTAACAGAAGCAGAAGAGATTAGGAAAAGATGGCAAGAATACACAGAAGAACTATACAAGAAAGACCTCGATGTCCTTGACAACCACGACGGTATAATCACTGACCTCGAGCCAGACATCCTGGAATGTGAAGTTAAATGGGCCTTAGAAAGCATTGCTAACAACAAAGCTAGTGGAGGTGATGGTATTCCAGCTGAGCTATTCAAAGTCTTAGAAGATGATGCTGTTAAAGTGCTGCACTCCATTTGCCAGCAAATTTGGAAAACGCAACAGTGGCCACAGGATTGGAAAAGATCAGTATACATTCCAATCCCAAAGAAGGGCAACGCCAAGGAATGTTCAAACTATCGCACAATTGCACTCATATCACACGCTAGCAAGGTCATGCTCAAGATCCTACAAGCTAGGCTTCAACAGTACGTGGATAGAGAACTGCCAGAAGTACAAGCTGGGTTTCGAAGAGGTAGAGGAACTAGAGATCAAATTGCCAACATTCGCTGGATTATGGAGAAAGCAAGAGAGTACCAGAAAAATATCTACTTCTGCTTCATTGACTATGCTAAAGCTTTTGACTGTGTGGATCACAACAAACTATGGCAGGTCCTTAAAGAGATGGGAGTACCAGACCACCTCACATGTCTCTTGAGAAACCTGTATAAGGGCCAAGAAGCGACAGTTAGAACCGGATATGGAACAACTGATTGGTTTAGCATAGGAAAAGGAGTACGACAAGGATGTATATTGTCGCCTTGCTTATTTAATATATATGCAGAGTACATCATGCGAAATGCTGGCCTGGATGAATCACAAGCGGGAATTAAGATTGCTGGGGAAAAGATCAACAACCTCAGATATGCAGACGATACCACTCTAATGGCAGAAAGTGAAGAGGACCTAAAGAGCCTCTTGCTCAGGGTAAAAGAGGAGAGCGCAAAAGTGGGCTTGAAGCTCAACATCAAAAAAACTAAGATCATGGCATCCGGCCCCATCACTCCTTGGCAAATAGAAGGGGAAGTCGTGGAAGTAGTGACAGACTTCACGTTCCTGGGATCCCAGATCACCGCAGACTGTGACAGCAGCCATGAGATTAAAAGAGGCCTGCTCCTTGGGAGGAAAGAGGAAAGCGATGGCGAACCTCAACAGCATGATAAAAAGTAGAGACATCACCCTGCCAACAAAAATACGCATGGTCCAAGCAATGGTATTCCCAGTAGTCATGTATGGCTGCGAGAGTTGGACTATAAGGAAGGCCGAGCGCCGAAGAATAGATTCTTTTGAACTATGGTGCTGGAGAAGACTCTTGAGAGTCCCTTGGACTGCAAGAAGATCAAATCAGTCAATCCTAAAAGAAATCAACCCTGACTGTTCCCTGGAAGGCCAGATAATGAAACTGAAGCTCAAATACTTTAGCCACCAAATGAGAAGGGAGCACTCACTGGAGAAGACCCTGATGCTGGGAAAGATTGAAGGTCAAAGAAGACGGGGACGGCAAAGGATGAGATGGTTAGACAGTGTTATCGATGCAACGAACATGAAGTTGAACATACTTCAGAGGATGGCGGAAGACCGGAAGGCCTGGCGTGATCTGGTCCATGGGGTTGCGAAGAGTCGGACTCAACTGTGCGACTGAACAACAAACAAGGACTTCAGACTGGGGAGAAGAGGTGACGAGGGGATATCTGCTCCCCCCCTTGAATCCATAGAACCCTCTGTGGATTCACAAAATAATTGCCATGGCTGCCAAACGCTGGAAGCAGTAATTATGAACACACACATACACACACAACAAACAATCCTTAAAATAACTTATAAGGGAGAAGGGAGCACTCACTGGAGAAGACCCTGATGCTGGGAAAGATTGAAGGTCAAAGAAGACATGGACGGCAAAGGATGAGATTGTTAGTGTCATAGATGCAACGAACATGAAGCTGAGCCAACTTCAGAGGACGGTGGAAGACAGGAAGGCCTGGTGTGATCTGGTCCATGGGGTCGCGAAGAGTTGGACTCGACTGTGTGACTGAACAACAAACTGTGCCTTCCATCCCCCCCCCCCATTTTTTTCAGAGAATGTAGAGATGGGTCAGGGGCTATTTCTTGATGATTGTTGCCTTTGATCATGAGCAGTCATCTTCCATTCACTAGCTGCTACCCATTCCTGGTTTAATACAAATCATTCCTGCTTTAATACAAATCCCCACCCCCGTACATCAGCTTATAGCTGCTTCAGTACATGTCTGATTTTCAACTCTCAAGTAAAAAGGTGGGCTGGAAGGCTCAGTAGGCTATCCATATTCATCAAGCTGCTGTCTCTCCGGTGTTGGCACTGGCTGGCCTAGCCCTTTTACCCAGCATTTGGGGGGGGGAGGGGGAGGCTGCACAGGTGAAATCTGTCTCATAGTCAGAATGGCAGGCATTTTCCCAGTTACTATAGTGGTCAGAAAGTTGCATTGGCAAAGGGATAGGGAGGGACTGCAACCTACACCACTGTATTGCTAGCTAACACTGTAAGTGTGTTCCAGAGTAGGTAGTTTCTACAGCACTTAACATATCATGTTGAAAGCTCATGCTTGTTTCAGCTCTTTTTGTTTTAGATTTTAGATTTCTGTAGCTGCGGTGGCTCAAGTGGTTAAGATGCTGAACTGCAGGCTGTGGAAGGTCGGTAGTTTAGCAGTTCGAGACCCGAGTGTGCCGCATGACGGACTGTGCTCCTGTCTCTAGTTTCAGCTCCTGCTATCCTAGCAGTTCAAAAGCAAGAAATTGCAAGTAGATAAATAGGTACCACTTCGGTGGGAAGGTAACAGCGTTCTGTGCACCTTGGTGTTTAGTCATGCCGGCCACATGACCACAGAAATGTCTTCGGACAGCGCTGGCTCTTCGGCTTTGAAATGGAGATGAGCACCGCAACCCTCGAGTCGGATTCGACTGGCTTTCGAGCAAGGGAACCTTTACCTTTAGTCCAAAGCCTATTGTCTTGCTCTTTGGATGTCTTGTTGATTGTACTTGGTTTACACTAAGTAATCCGCCTTGAGTCTCAGCAAGCAAGGTGGACTATAAATAACCAAATAAAAGAAAAATAAAATAAAGTTAACTTCTATAGCCCAAATCAGCTTGGGCTCTCCATACCATGATGGTTACCTCCTTCTCTGTATCTGTCCCCTCATGACTGGCTGAGAGCGGAGCCATTTTTATTCTATGGGTTGGATCCTGCGATCCATCAATGGAAGGCATGGATGTCTATGGATGTTTCCCACATTTCCCTCCAACTAGAAGTCCTTTCCGTCACTGGGAAAGGTTATTCAATTCAATTCCGGCCTTTAATGGCATAACATACATAATCAACTATATATAGAATGGAAAGAAGATTTACCATATGTAAATGATTACACATACAGTCATACTTTGTCAGGTCTGGATTTAAGAATATCTGCCAAAAAACTGGCTACAGCCTCAGTAATCTCCTGCTTAGTATCACTCAATAAATGCCGACAGAAAGAAGGATTGATCAAATAGGGGGTAAAGAGAGCTTTTGAAATATTTTCTTACGGAGATTGTCATATCTAGAACAGTGGAGCAATATATGCCGAATTGAGTCAGGGATATTCGCTCCACAGGAGCAGAGTCTTTCACTCAGGGGTACTCGACGATATCTCTCCTGTAAGACTTTAGATGGGAGAGCATTTAATCTGGCCAGCACAAACACCCTACGGTGATTTGGAGTCGTTAGGTCCGATAAATAATGGGGCATCTTGTCGTAGAAAATATCGAGACCCAGTGAGGCTGGAGAGAAAGTATAAGGATTAATTGGACATAATTTAAGTTTCTCCCAGTCTAACAGTCTCTGTTTGATACAATTAAAGATATATGACTTGTTAGATGTAGAAAAGTCATCAACTACTATCCCTAATTGGTTGAGCTTGGACGTAAGAGCCACTGACCAACTTGAGGGGAAAGGTTATTGTCAGGGTCATAGAGTAGCAGCCATAGGTTTTAGGAGGTTGCAGGGGGAAAGGGAAGGGATGAGTGCTCTCTTCTCTCATCTCTGTCAGCACAGCTTCACTGAAGAAAGAAGGAGAAAAGGCAGTTTCATCACCAGTGTTCCCTCTAAGCTGTGCGAGTGAGTGGCCGCTCATTAACACAGGAAGCCCTGCTCAGCAGCAGTCTGGAGC
>NW_015172046.1:398364-436949 GCF_001447785.1 Gekko japonicus | reverse complement strand
CATTGTTGATCACCCTCCCCTCTGCAGACTCCTAACCCAGGAGTCCCCCACTTTTGAGCTGGGGGACACCTTCTGACACAGGGTGGTGGGCACAACCACAAAATGGCTGCCTGCTGCTGGAGGCAGAGCCATACACACAAAGATGAGTAATTAAAAAAAAAAATACACTGGGAAAGGGAAGAAGAAGAAGAGATTGGGTTTATACCCTGGAGTCTCAGAGCAGCTTACAGTCTCCTTTCCCTTCCCCTACCCGCAACAGTCCCCCTGTGAGATAGGTGGGGCTGAGAGAGCTCTGAGAGAACTGCTCGTGAGAGAACAACTCTGAGAGAACTTGTTACTGGCCCAAGGTCACACCAGCAGCTGCATGCGGAGAAGTGGGGAATCAACCCGGTTCTCCCAGATTAGAGTTTGCGCACTTAACCACTACACCAAATTGGAGTGAGAGGGGGAACTAAATCAGTACTGTGGTGGTAGCTGACGCAGAAACAGTGTTGTGGGGGTAAAAAAAGGAGCTGACAGTTCCCTTGGAAATCTGGCCTATATCTCATGATCCCCAAATGTTTACATTTTTCATTCTCTCATGTTTTTAATATTGTTAGCTTCCCACATGATTGATTTAAAATTCTGGGTAAATGAATGGAGTTGATTGGTCAGAGTAGTCAATTAAAAAAAAACTTTTGATCAGTGAAAAACTGCTTCCTTGTAATTGGCTGAACCTTTTTTTTTTTTTTAAAAAAAGTGGGCTGTTTACCTGACTCTGTTTCATCAGGTATTCCATAAGATGAATGACAACTGACTAGCTTTTGGAAGATAGCTCTTATGTCCCTGGTCATTTATCATCTTGGTTGTGGATTTTTATAACTTAAATAGTATGTGTGTGTGTGTGTGTGTGAATATTGTTATAATGTCATGTAATTTTTTTGTAGTTTGACTACTTTAGTGCTGTGTTCGAAAGACTTTTTAAAAAACACAGTATATAAATCTGCTATGTAAATACAGACTGGTAATAAGGGCCCTGTTTGGAGAAGCCCTCCTGTCTAAGATGGTGGCTGCTGCAATGTACAAACATGCATCATTTATTTATTTATTTAATATTTATATATGTTGGATCCCCAAGCATCGAGAATAAATCCACGTTTCAAAGAAAGTAAAGTTTATTTCAAAGCATTGGAAAGATACTCAAACACGTTCTTTGTTAGAACTGAACACAAGCAGTTAGGGCAGACATGATAAAGGGATTCAAGTTAGATACACAACCAATGGATAACGTTCCCGCTGGCGGGCAGGAGAAAACGGTTGCCTGCTCAAGTCTTGGGAACCAGGCGAACAGTAGACAAAACACAGGTGCAGTTCACAGGCTTGATAAGTAAGAAGCTAACAGCGAAGCATCAATGGATGATATATATATCCCGCCTTTCCACAATGCCCAAGACATCTTATAGAATATAGACCCAATTTAAAATATAGTTAAACACACGCATTAAAAGGTAATCAAGGTAAAACTACAACATTGTCTCCCAGCTGCCAGAGAAGTTCCTTAGTTACTTCCGTTAAAGGCACCTCAAAATAATTCCTCTTTTCACCTTTTATGGAAGGAAGAGCGTGTCGGAGCTTTCTGTGCCAGATCTGGCTGACTGTTCCAAAGTGTTGGTTCAGCCGGTCTAAAAAATAAATAAATCTAAATCTAAAACCAAAAGATTAATATGTATATTGAATGGATTAAATAAATAAATATTGAATATATTGAATAAAGTAATTAATTATTTGAGTTTTAATCAACAAGCTTAGGTTTCCTCAGCTGGGAAACTAGATTTGGCTCCTCATTTAAAATGACTGGCTGAGCCTCCTCTGTTTCTCAGAAGGCAGAATCAATCTATTGCCTTGAAAACCCTACGAGGGTTGCCATAAATTGTCTGTGACTTGACGGGGCTTTCCTCCACTGCCACCAGAATCAGATACCCCTGCCCCAATCCTGACTGGTGCTTGTCCTCCACGGTGGCATTGAGAGGGCATGACTTGTAAGGGAAGACAACCAGAAGGAGAAGGGGTGCCCCAGCAGTTTGGGGGGAAGTGCCTTGGACACACAGGGAGAGTGCTCAATAGATCAGTATTGTAGGCTGCCAGAAACAAGGGTGTAGCCAGAAAATTTTGGGTGGTGGAGCGTTGGGAAGTCCAGGGGGTGGGGAAGCAGGGGGGTGAGAGAAGACCTCCCCCCACCTCTCTGACTGTCAGAGAGGTTCGGGCTCACTGGGTTGTCTTCCTTCTTCTGCAGCCAAAATTGGTTGCAGAAGCAGGGAGAAGACCTCCCACACACACCTACCTGACTGTTGGAACTTGTGGGGCATGGGTGTTGAGTTAGGGGGCTTGGCCCCATGATGCCCCACCTTGGCCACGCCCCTGGCCAGAAATATGTTGCAGCAGCCAGACGTCTGCGTTTCTCTTTTTAAAAAACAAACGTACACACATAAACCCACAACTAATTCGGGATTTCTCTCTCTCTCTCTCCCTCAGAGTTGGCAGTGTTTAATTGCTCTTGGGGTCTCCTTCCTGGCCTGTGGGCACACGGTAAGAGTCACGAGATCCTTGCTTACTGAAGAGCCGTCTCCAGTGCGAGTTAATTAAAATACTGGGTCTGTCTGTGTCCACAGCAGCTAGCCATCAGGGCCAGTGCGTTTCTATGGTTTACTGTGTGAACAAATACCAATGTATGTGCAGTTTGGCACAGAGCATTAAGACTGTAGTGTAATGGTGTTAATGGATGTACACAATGAGAACTATTTAGGCTGTTCTTTTATTGTTGATCATCTCTACATTTGCATTATGGAAATATGTAATTGCTGCTGTTGTAGTAACCAGATTTTCAGGGAGAATGCGGCACGCAAACTGGAAACTCTAAAAAAAATGCTTTCAGGTTTCACCAAGGGACAAACTTATTCCAACTAGATATGTCCCATTAATGGATGATATATATATTTTTAAAAGTCCTAAAGGGCATTCAATTTGTAGGTGACACTCCAGTCTAATAGAAGGGGACCAGTAGGTCTGCAGTTGGAATGTGTACACTTCCCAGTAGAAGGGCAAAAATTCTTTGGTGTCAAGAAGCGTTTCTACATTTAAGCAAAAGCTTTAAAAGCTTTGTCTGGGCTGTACACTTTGAGCGTCAGGTAGGGAGTTGCAAGGGGATGGGGTAGAGAAAAACCTCTCTGCATTTAGAAATGTAGCATACATGGGGGAAAATTTGGCTGAACTGTTGCTGACAAGCTGTGTGCAGAGAGCTGTTTCTCCGTGGGACTTGCAATGCACCCCTCCCAAACTACAGCCTGAAATGATCCAGCCCACAGAAAGCTTTACCTGTTTGGTTATTCTGAATGTAGAAACGGAGGCTAAGTGTGGAAGCAAATCCCGCAGCTTTCTGTCTGAACTGGACTGGCTTACTGTTCCTTCTACTACTGATTTAAGGAGGGTGTGAAATTAGTGACCCTGAAGGAGTCTTCTTTAAGTAACAGAACAGCATAGTAGTTCTGGGCCAGATATTTCCCTCAGTTAACAAAGCCAGGCACTCCAAGATGAGCACAGAATCTCATTTCCAATGGTAGACTTGCTCTCAGGCTGATCAAGTTGCCATACTTTTTTTTGTTTGTCTGTTTGTATCCTTCTGTAGGATTTCTGCCCAAAATACTATGAAAATTGAGTCTAATGTCCCTTTTAGGGGCCCAGGAAGGGGGAGATAATGCTTGGTCCAGTTACAAAATGCCTGTTCCTTGGTAGAAAACACACTTGCTTTTCAGATCCAAGCTGGCTCTAGAGTTGTGGAATGCACTTGCAGTCACAAGCACAATTTTTCTGAAAGTTTCCCTCTGAGTTAGCTGCCCCCCCAAGGAATCCCTGAACTGCTTTTTCAATGTCTAGATCCCCAAGGCAGTTTGTGGGGAGGTGACGGTGCAAATGCCTTCCCTCCATATTGTGTGAACGCAGCTTAAATACTTTTATCCTTCACAAATCACAGTTGATACAAAGTTTTGAGAAGGTGAATCTCTCCTACAACGAATTTGGAAACAGAAAGAGAATGCATGGTAGCGTCCCACAACTTAGCCTTTCTTGACCAAAGGAATTCACACACAAAAAAAACCCCTTCTACCAGGCTGTATGCATATAGATATGCTTTTTCATGCACTTGGTGTGCATTTCTGGCAGCTGGCAAAGGGGAAAGAATTCTGTGTTCAACGTTTACGAGTTTTACTCTCTCTTTTTTTATTAATCCTTGTATACAATAGTGATATAATGTCTCTGCTTCCCACAATTCCTTGTGTCTTGGCTTTATGGAATGTTAAAAGCTATAATTAGGATGTTTGACTCCACTGAAGTATATTAAATATGAAAAATTGGGCAAGAGAGTTTCAGCAAGGAGTCTCCAGTGCCATGTAATACAACCGGCGATTTGAAAACCACATGCTCAGTTAATCTGGCATGTGTTGAAATTTACGCAGACCACCTTTTTGTTGAATAGTTTTGACTGTGTTGCCCCACTCTTCGATCTAGTGGTTGTAAAGTCATGGCACAGTTCACTGGGATGTGAATATTGACAGCATTAAAAATCAGAGCAATGATAGCATTAAGAATTTGTGAAAAGTGTATCTCAGAGTAGCACAGGTTTTTCTCCAGGGATATTGTTCAGGGACAAATTTTCCCTACTGCCAGTTGGTTGTCCAGGGTACCTTCATTAGAGTGGTCTGAATAGGCCCAACAAGGAGTCCCTGGGAATGTTTTTGAATATGGAGATTATTCATTCATTCATTCATACATTCGATTTATTTCCCGCTCTGACCCCGAAGGGTCTCTGAGCAGTTTACAGGTAGTTTCAAATATTATGTTTGGCACATATTGAAGTATGTCTCACAGAAATACAGAGGACCCCGCCACCTAACCTTCCTTTTGTGTTTTGACTTGGAATTTGGCCTGGAGGCAACCTCATGTTGAGTCAGTCCAAAACAAGTTCTACATTGTATGCCTTTTAGAAGTGAATATAAGTTTTCTGTCTCTTCAAGAAACAAGCTTACTGAGAGACCTTGAGAGCTGGGTCCAACAGTACCTGCAAATATTGTCATTGATCTCAAACATTTGTTTCTGCTATATTAGAATTTGAGTAGGCATACTAGATTTTTTTCCCCCTTACCTGTTTTCATTAACTTTGTTTCAAATCCTGGCCCAGGCCCCCAACGAAGCTGGCTTCTGGGGAATTCTGACATCATCATTTTTTTTTCTTTGCTCTCAAACATATATCATGACACTAACTGTCCTGAGTCACTTGAAGCCCCAAGATGGCTGCAGGGTTGTGCTCATAACTAAAATGCGCAGGCCAAATCCTAACCTAGCCACGGTTTCAGTTTACCACTACGTTTGGCTTTCACACACTGACTTGTAAGTGTGTGTTTCTCTCTTCCATAACACTGATAACAAATCATTTCTTAGAATGGCCTCCTCATTGGTGGAAGGTTTTGTTTTTGTCCTTTTCTAACCAGATTTCTCAGCTTTGTATTGGCTCATATTCCCCCACTCCCCATCTTGTTTACATAGTTTTGAAAGCATTAATACCTTTCTACATCTCTAATACTTGTGGGTGTTTGAACAGATTTATCAGCCTTTTTAATCCAGATTACCTTTATATTTATTTGTGCAAATGTCAAAGGCCGCGTTTCTACACATAGTTTAGCACACAGTAGTGCTATTGACAGAGATGGAAATGGAGAACACTGTTGTGTACATACCTGAATCAGTCATCTAAGGTTGTATAATATATCCTACTAGCTCATATGAGAAATACCACACTCCAAACCAATAATTTTCCTTTAACACCTCTGCACAATGGGAAGGTGCATCCAGTTTAGAAAAATACAATTAAATGGTATTCTGTTTTGTACGTTGGTGGTTTATATTGTAGAGACTAGTTGGGGGTGGGGAACATTTCAGTATAGTTCAAAAAAAGTGGCTTGAACGTTTTCCTCTTTTGAGTGTTTGATTTCCTTGAAAGATAGGTGGCCATTCAAGAGAGTTGAACTTTGTTGGACACTTGCATGCTGGGTTTGTCTTCTGGTATTCCAACAACTGGGTGTACTGGGATAGATCTGTCCAAATGTATCATTTCATACATGGCACAAAACAAGAGAAATGTAGTAATTCTACCTCAAGCAGCTGGATTAAACATTACACAGACAGTTTCCACCAGCATTAAAGAATGCCTGCCTCCCCCTTGATGTTTAGCATTATGTGTAGCTTTTCTGAACATGAAATACTCCCACATTGAAGAAGGTGCTCCGAAATGCAAAGTGTGCAGTTGACTTAATACACTTGGGAATAATCCCCACTTAGCAGTCCCACTGTTTGCACCTCCATTCGTTTCAGTGGGACTTTCGTAGGATTCCCGCAGTTGTGCAAAGTCTTGTGATTCCCATTGTAAGCAAAAGAGAGACTTTGCTGAAATAAAGTGACTAAATTGCAATTGGTGTTAATCTGCATGATCATCTTTGCATTGTATTTGTACTTTGTTTATATATATGAGATGCCCTTTTCTGGTACATCAAGAAACCGTTTAATTCCTTCATCACCCACCATCTACTGAACATTATTTTGAAATTCTGTTCTGTAAACCCTGAGCCCTCCAGTCTTGCATTTTTTCCCCAGTGGATTTTTGCAATGTGGCTAAAATGGTTTGCGTACGGTGCATGGATGGATGTCTTCCATTTCTGGGTAGCAGAGCAGTTTACACTAAAGCTTGTTGGTGATTGACGCCAGCAGCCTTCAGAAGTGCTGATTTCCCCCCCTTCTTCTATGCACTTTAACCTTGCAAAGTTCTCAGACAAACCTTCCACTTGGGATGTCAGTTTCTGTCCAGCACTGTTTGAGCATGATGAAAGATTCTGGGGGGGGGGAAATCACAGCTGTGTAGCAATCATGTACTAACACATCAGAGCTACAAAAGCTTGGCTTGTATAATCTGTGAAACAAATGTCTATTTTTATCTACTACAAACCCGTCTGTATAAATGATGATTTCAATTAAAAGAATGGAACGTTTTTCAACCTGGGTCTCTTTTTGGTTTTTTGTAAAAATCTGCATCATTATTTTATGAGGGCAGTGATCTTTATTTCAAACACCAGCAATGCATTTTGTAAAATGTACATTAAAAATACCCTAGGTCTGGAGTTCTGGCATGTCCTCACCACACCCACACCCCCAAGTCACTGGAACTTGAAAGAGTATTGTGCAAACACACATTTGCAAAGCATTGTCTGACATTGAGAGAACCATCGAGCTGTCCATATTATAATAGGAAGCACAAGGCAAGATTATTACCCCTTTATTAGACAAAATCCATGGTCTCACTGAAAAAGCTAGACTTGGTTATCTTCTATTTCATAAGAACCCCAAGATTACCTCCCAGGTGGCTAGATTTTGTTTGGTGGTATTGAAGTCTCTGAAACTAGATTGTAATTAGATTTTAAGTTATTTTTAATCATTTTATCTGGTGTACAGTAAACGTCTAATTTTTAATTGTGGAATTGTGTATATAATTGGGCAAATGATCGCAATGAAGAATGAGCGAACATTGACGGCACCAAGGGAAAGGCCTCTTACTCTCATTTGGAGCCCTGTACATGAGTCAGAATCTGTGCGGAGACTGGGATTGTGGCCATAGTCTGTGACTGGCAAGTCCATGCACAGGGCAAAGTTCGGTTTCCTGCTTTGGAAAGCCACAATACAAAGTGATGGGCCATTGAAGAGCTGACAGGAAGAATAAACCTCCTGGCTGGCCATTGGGAATACAGTGGCCAAGAACTCAAGCATAATCAGCCTTGAGAATATCAAAATTGCTTTGTTGGATCAGATCAAGATCCATCTAGTCCCTTCTGATTTTGACAGAGGCTATCCAAATGTGGCTGGAATGTCACAAGCAGGACGCTAAGCCTCCTTTCTCAGTTGGTTGGTCTTGGTAGCTGTAATTTGGAAGTATAGTGCTTCTGTAAAATGAGGTTTTGCTTCCTTATCATAGCAAATAGAGCTATGTTCATAGTTTTCTGCGGTCTTTGCTGAGCCTACCACACACACAAAAAAAACATTGTGGGTGTCCCCAAGTTCTGTTCCACATGTTCATAGTTTTCTGTGGTCTTTGCTGAACCTACCACACACAAAAAAACATTGTGGGTGTCCCCAAGTTCTCTCGGTGCCCAAGAACTGGAGCCTTACCCTGCCTTTGTCAAGGCCTGCTTCTAGGTCTCCAGCTAAGACACCTTTGCAAAGGACCCTGTGAGTTGTTTCTGAGCAATCCCATAGGGAAAATAAGCATGCTGTCTATTTTAGGTCTCTAGACAGCAAATGAAGGGCCATGTTTTGGACTGAAAGAAATGTGAAGATGCAGTAACATGGCTTTTACTCACTGATTTGTTCCTGAGTCAGTTGAGGCCACCAGCAAGGAGAACTCTGACCCCCACCTGTGAATGAAAGAGCAGCAGATTTCAGCTGAGCCCTTTCCTTGAGGAGCAGCTCAGTTATTGGCTCTGAGACCAAAGCAACTGAGAATCTGCCGCTGATGCCCATAAGAGAAGAGCTCTCCCAGCCACTGTTTCTGCTTATTTTGGAGAGAGAAATAATCTGGGGTAGGGGCACTTCATGTTGGGGATTAAGGTGAACTACAAACTGATCCAGAACCACCAAACTGACCCCTCACTCATCCTACTCACTGCTCCTCCTTAGTTTAGGTAATTTATTGTTGCTTTCCTGTTTGGGTATCTTACTGTTCCATACTTTGCAATCCAGAGAACTAACTTTTACTTTTAAAAAATTGGAAGTAGCGGTTTCTTACTAACACAACAAATGAATTGTCAACAGGGTGGTGGTGGTCAGTGGAATACCTGCAAAGAGTCCTCTTCCAAGTCAGCAGAATCATTTATAATACAGAATGGGCTAGTATTCCCATCACTCCTTTGATTCTGTCCCAGTCACCCTTCTATGGCAAATAACCGGATGCTTCAAGTGATTATGTGTTATGGGAGTTTTTCCTCTTTCCTCCCCATCCCTCTCTTTCATTACAAGCTTTCCTTGCCAGCCCTAAGGGAACTGGATGGTGTAAGTAATTTTTAATGTGAATGCTTCCTGTGCTATTTAAAAATATAGAAAGCATTTTATGGTCTTGAGAATGTTTGTTGAGTGTTAGACCAACTGCTTTTAATAGACTATCTTTTTTAAAAAAAATCATACCTTTATTGTTTAATTTAAAATTTTAAAGCTTAATAGGATTGACCAAATTTGCATGTTAGATCAGGGGTGTCAAACATGTGGCCTGTGGGCCAGATTAGGCCCTTGGAGGGCTCCTATCCAGCCCACAAGGAACTTGCTGTCTCATGCTTCTATCTCCAGTTCTGCTGCTGCATCGCAGCTTGCTTTACCAGACTCTCTCAGTCACACAGGAGAGATAGGCAAGCTTCTGTTCCCTGTACTGGCTGAGGCTCTTCACCGTCGTTCTCCCAGGGGAGGGAGGGAATGAGCCAGAGCTTGCTGTGTGTGTTTTGTTGGGCTCATTATGCCAGGGCTCTCCTGGGTGCAATTGGGTTCCCCTCCCCTGTATCACTGTATTCATGTCATCATGATCCAGTCTTTCTCAGTAGGAAAGCAATGTGAACTATTTAGATGAGGAATAACAACAAGCCAGTGAGGTGGATTAGGCTGAGAATGTGTGTCCAGATCAAGTTAACCCAGTACATTTCCTTTGTAGACTGGGGGTTTTGAACCTAGACTTCCCAGACAGTAGGCTGATACTAACCACTGTACATTGCTATCTCTTTATTCTTGCACTGCTGCATAAGAGTTGTACTTATTTCTCTGGGAATACTATAGATTTCTCTGCGAATACTATAGTTTTAGAAACAAACACATATCCCTCAGTCTGTGTCAGGATACCTTCTTATGTTCTTGACCAGCACACAAAGTAATTTATATACAAAAGCTCACAATGCCCAGCCATTTCATGTTTTCCCCTGGATCCTAGGCTCAGAACACTGAGTATGAGATTTCTGTAATGAAGTCAAGAAATCAAAAGTAGAATTGCAGCTTACAGATACACACCTGAACAGGATACTCAAGATTGCTACAGCACAGACATTTTGATGCAATAATTCAGAGCAAGAGGTGTCAGTTATCAGAGACTGCTAAATAAACAAAATATTGCAAGAGTGCTAGTGTTTTAAGCATGTTTTATTTCAAGTTAAAAAATCTTTAATTGTGTTTGTGTCCTTTATTAAAGTTTATATCTCAGCTAACTAGCATTACATTTTATGATACACATGGCCCGGCCCAACAAGGTCTCGGTTATTTCAGACCCAGCCCTCATAACAAATGAGTTCGACACCCCTGCCAATTTTCTTCTGTGCAAATTAACGTGAAATGTTTATTTAAAAAGATCAGCTGCCAATGGACTTCCGATCAACATATGTGTGGGTTTTTAAAACAAACATTAAATGATTAGCTCAATCCAGTGCATGTTGGGCAGTTTAGATACCAAACAAACATTTTAAAACCAAAAGAACTACTTTTGGTTCCCAGAAAACTTGGGTTGTTTTTCAGGTGTTTTCCACACAGAGACAGGCTAGTGTAGTTTCCCAGTTGATGCTGCAGCTGCCAATACAAATTATCATATGGCATTATGTATAGAATAGCCAGGAGATCCTAGGATTGTCTGGCAGCCACAGGTTCTAGATCTTAGCATTGTGCTAGTGGCAAGCTAGACTTGTTTTTAGGAAAGAACTGTGACTGGCCCAAGGCCACTCAGCTGGCTTCATGTGGAGGAGGGAATCAAACCTGGTTCTCCAGATTAGAGTCTGCCACTTTTAACCACTACACCAAACTGGCAGTGAAGCTCCCACATGGCAGATATCCCTGCCCCGGGTCCCCTCCATTAGCAATTTCTCCCCACCCCCAATGCCACCATTGGTAATTAAGCACCATTATATCCCTTGCCTTTCCCTTTATATCTAGGCACCAAAAGGGACTAGAGACTTTTTAAAAAATGAAAGTGGGGCGTTTAGAAAATCTGATATGCAGATTCATATAATATTGTGAGAATATAGAATTGGTGACTAAAAAAAAAAGAAACCCCCCCGTGGGGTGGGGTGAGGAAATGGCCACTGAGGGAACAGGGGCAAGGGAAATGGCTGGCACGTGGGTGAGACTGGGAAAATCCAAACTTTCCCATCTATATGGCAGCTGTTCACACCAAAGCAGGTTTTGGGTAGATTGGAGAAAAGCCAAGGAAACCCTGTGAGGTACACAGATATTCATGATGTTGTGGAGAAGGTGGGGGGGAAAACAACAGCATCAAACTCAGGACAAATAGCCTGTGAGAATGCAGATGCAGGGTTGGAGCCAGTGGTACAGTCCACTGACAGAAGTAATGATAGTGAGGCATTCTTGCCTTTTTCTTCTGCTGTAGTCTGAAATGCTGCTTCTAGAGGACAGGGAATCCTACAAAACAGCTGGAGGAACTGCACTGAGGGGGGGGGGAGAATTGGCGAAAATTACCTTCGTACAAAGGGTAATGTGTTTCTGTTTCCCAGAAGCCATGGCCTGCATCTCTCCAAAGCAGTGTTCTTTTGAAATTCACACATCTTAAAAGCACAGCATAAGGCTTCCATAAACCCGGCCACCTTTCTAGGAGTAATCTAGGAAGTGATGTTGGTAGTCTCCGTTCCTGTTGCTGTTCCTCTGGCTGTGAATCACAGGAATCCTCAGTGTTTGGCTGTAGCATCTTAACACCACTTGACCCAGGATGGGTTTCTTGCAGAACAGGACAACAGCATGATGGAAACAATGAAGAGTCTTATAGTATCTTTAAAGATTTAACGAAATGTATTGCGGTGGAAAGTTTTAGGAGACAGGCCCAACGTGGTCACCTATGCAACCTAATGGAAAGGAGGGGAGGGTTTTTTGTTTACAAACTGATACCTGAATAATGCAAAAGGTGGTAGTGTTACACTATTTGTCAGTCAGTCAGTTAGCCTTTATTGGCATATAACACTGCCATAAACAATAATATACGTAGAGAAGAGTAAAAAAAGGGGAACCATATTGCAAAATACGTAATGTTATAAAATACATCATATTACAAAATATCGCTGATTGCTTCTGTAGTTTTTCCTGGCACAGCTTTATAGCTGATTGTAAAAACGTAGCTACCTTCTCTGTTATTTCAGGTGAGCACTTGTGCTCAACCGAGTATTTTATCAGTTCAGCTGAATTAAAGGTCCTGCAAATGAATGCACAGCAACCAAATGGGAGGGTGTACTCTTTTCCCAGATAGCAGCTCTTGGTAATACTGTAGGCAGAGTAAGATCAATGGTGTAAACAAACTGTACATGCCAAACTCCTTTATAGCTGACGGAGAACCGTGCTTTCTCACTTTCTTGCCCAGAAACACTGTCCATTACCAAAGATACATCGATGACATTTTTGACATCGGGAGCCAAGGAAACAATGCTCTTGAGAAACTCCACCATGTTCTTAATGATTTCTGCTTTCCCATAAAGCTACACCTGGGCCATTCTGTGCAACAGGTTCACTACAGTATAACTAAGCAAGCAAGCACCATCACTACAGTATAACTAAGCAAGCAAGCAGCATCATTTAGGCCTTGCAATAAAAAGAAGAGGACACCACTTGCCCACATCAGTCTACCAAAACCTCTCTAGTGCACCATCAAGGATCCATATTTGAAAATAATCCTTCAGTCTCAAAGGAAACCTGTGCGTGCTTACGGACAAACCCTCCCCCCAAGCTAAAGAAGCGAGTTCCCAGCACCCATGGGCCACCAAATGGAATCACAAAATGGAACACACGTTAAAATAATAACACTTGAAACTAGTGAGGGAGCAGTGAACTTTCGACATGACAGAGCTGAACATTCCAACAAAAAAGCCAAAGACATTTCAAAGGGAGACTCCAGTGTAAAGTTTCTGAGATGGGATTTGTTAACAAACTAGCAGTAAATCCCGTTGTACAAGCAATACAACAAGCTTTAGAAAGATGTGTAACGAATGCATTGGCTGGAAACAGGTTAAGTACATAGAAGAAGAGAAGAGATTGGATTTATACCCCGCCCTTCACTACCCAAAGGTGTCTCAGAGCGGCTTACAAACTCCTTTCCCTTCCCCTCCCCATCCCCACAACAGACACTCTGTGAGGTAGGTGGGGCTGAGAGAGCTCTGGCAGAAACTGCTCTTTTTTCAAGAACAGCTGTGCCAGAACTAAGGGTTGTCCAAGGTCATCCAGCCAGGTGCAAGTGGTAGGCCTGCCAAATCTTGCCAAATCGCGGGGGGGGGGATCTGCATGTCTTTGCAGAATCCTTGCCGCAGGGACGGCGAGATGTGTTACACCACTGTCGCCAGGACATGATGCTGTGCGTCGCTCTGGCAACGGGGCTGTTTGGAGCCCCGTTGCCAGAGCGACGCGTAGCATCAGATCCTGGCAACATCAGGTGCAACACGTCTCGCTGTCCCCGCGGCAAGGATTCTGTGAAGACCTACGATCCCCCGCCGCAACTTGGCAACCCTAGCAAGTGGTGAATCAAACCCGGTTCTCCCAGATTAGAGTCCACACACTTAACCACTACACCAAACTGGCTCTCTAGTGTACCATACATATTAGCAGTATGTAATAGAAAGGCACAAATGTGGAAGTAAAGTCTCACATACCTTATGTTACACAATAACTGGTGTCCAAGGTCGCACAATATGGGCCAGAAAATGCAGCAACCAGGGCTCTGTGGAGTAATTTCTGCAATTGGGCAGGCTGCAAACATAGATTTGCCTGTGACTGTGTCTGTATTTGTGCTTTGCAGCATGCCTCGGGTTTTTGGCTGCCTGTTTTCTGTGTGTCTGGTCCCATCCTCTATCTCTGCTTGTGTGTGTATCCACTGGCTTTTTTGTGATAACTTGGGCTGATTCCCCACCCCCGCTACGCTGACAGCTCTTTACTTGGCAGTTTTTTCCCCATTGTGGAAAGTGTTGCCTCAGCAAACTTGGCTTGGAGGCTAAAGACGGTGGGTTTTGTCCCCTGAGGGAATCAATCATCATCTGGCAAGGAGAGCGAAGACAGTAGCTGTGTTCACCGGAGCAAAGCAACCGTCTTCGGAGGAAAGTTTTGGCGGGTGCCACTTCTGTGGGCGAGACTTAGGCAATGCAGCCAGTGGATAATAGGGACAGCTTCTGAGGGACACATCATGGAGCCAACTGATTTAGGGGCATGTGGAATAATCAGAAAGTGCCACCCCACTACTCAATTATATATAAGGAGAGATATAGCATTGTGGAACTTGGTTTCAGCAGAGCTTGGGAATGGCTGGTTCAGTCCAGAAATTAATTGATCCTTTTTAGGTGATTGTTTAGGTCCCTGATTTTGCTAGGCCTGCAGATCAGCAGCAGTCATTAGGAAAATAGGTCACACCTATGCTGATTGTATCTTGAATTCATTTGACTGGATGAACTGCCTTCTGCTGTGACACACCTGCTTCTTGGCCTTGCATTGCTTAGCCCCCCCCCCCTTTTCTCAGGGCATTCATGCTCCAAAAGGTGACCACTTAATGCATCAGATTGAACTCTAGCTTTCAAAAAAGCTTATGCCGTAATATATATTAGTCTTTAAAGTCTTGTAAGACTGTTATTTTGTTTCAGGTTCTTGCTGCAATAGAGTAACACAGCTAGACCCCGCTGGAATTTGTTTGTATAGAGATGTGGCTTGTACAAGCCATATGCAGAGGTTACACAGGTGTTCTGTTTGCATGGAGTGAGAGCCCATGAGCCATACATTCTGTGAATGAAGTATGTGCAATCACCGTATTGCCTGAAGAGGGTGACATGGGGATTTTTCATGCTGGTACAACTTCCTTTCACACAAGGTTCACGTAAATCGAAGCTGGGCCTGCAGAGAAAATCCATGTGTTGCCCTTGGCACATGAGATGGCTATTGTGCTCCCCAAACAGTGTTCTGTTCCTGCTGCGCAAGAACAGAACACTGACATACAGGGCTAAAGCATCCAATGAAGAGGTGCATCCAAGAGGTGCAAAAGCCATTAAAAGGATACACTGCCATGTTGACTTTACCACTGTCCCCTAGCTTGGGTCTGAGGAGCCAGAATTGCACTGAAAAGATTAATAGTGAACCTGCCAGATTAATAGTGAACCTGCCTTCTGGACCAGCCAAGAGCTGGGAAAGGAACTTGCATCTCTTTCAACACCAGCCTGGTGATTTCTACTCCCTCTTAGTTCCAGCTTCCTAAAGAGTGTTCCTAATCAATGCCTTCTTCTTTGCCTTCTCTAGTATCACCTGGGACTCACTGCTCAACCTGAACTCTTCCTTCTCAACAATATCGATGCTGAACCAGTCATGAGTAGATGAATCCCTCTGAATCGCAGTAGTAAGAAACAGTGTTTTGTTTTCCAAAGAAGTCCTTCAATGCTGCACAGAACCAAGTTTTAATTGGTTCAGAAAGAAACGTGTATTCGAGGACTGTGAAGGCACCTGAACTTTTCTCTGGTGAGAGGAATAGAAATTGTGCAGAGGGGATTCCAGGGTTTCTGGACAGTGGTCTTCCTTAGAGGTTGCACCCAAGTTTAATTGGGAAGATTATGAATGAACTTCTGATATTGTGTATGAAGAGCACATGATGCACCATGAGAGGGTGGGACGATACAGCAGACCCATGTCTTTTTAAATGTCGCCTGGAAAGCTTGGGGGTGGGTACAGTTAGAAGCAGAAAAATGATAGGCTGGAGGGAAGTGATTAACCCTTCCCCCACTGTCAATCTTCCCTCCCTCCTCCAACTGGTTTTCTCCCATTGGGCTTATTTCCAATCTCAGACCCTGACTGTGACTGGAAGGGGCTGAAGGGAGAGAGAGGGGAACCAAAAGTAGGTTTTGCATTCCCTTTATGTCTTCTGCGTTTTCACTTGAAGTTCCCCTTCGCTCTACAGGTGTTTAGAGGCATTCTCACATTTGAAGACATGGGATGGCCTCCATCTCATGTTCTTCCAACCAAAGTCTGTACCTTGGGTTTAGATACAAGGTTTTGAATTTTTCCCCTTTTTTAAAAAAATGTAATTTATTTGGGGTACTTAAATGTTTCTCAGCTGAAGACTGGGCTTCTATTTTATACAGACTGTTACCTGTGTGTCTGAAGTAGAAATGGTAGGGCAGCTCATCTTACCCCCAGATTTCTGGAAACCATCCAGAAATGGAGACTATCCTATTGATATTTGATTTTTTAAAAAGTATCCTATGGAAGGAAATCTGTTTGTACAAAAGAAAAATCAGAAATGTAAAGTAATATGAGAGACCCTAATGTTTACAATCCATCAGGAACAATTTCATCACAAGTCCCACTGAGATGACTACAAGTTGCACAAGAGCGCAAGTGCAGATCTTTAAGACTGCTTCCACCTGCCTCATATCCACCCTGCAGCAATTTGCTGTGTAGCTGTCGTCACTGCTGTGAATGCAGAGGCATTTGCTGCAGCAACAGTGACCACAGAGAAAGTATGGTGAACTTTCCTTGCTTTGGCTGACCATGGTTGGTGTTCTGCCCCCTCTCATGTCACTGGAGGGCTATTAGGGGCTTTTGTTTAAAAAAATCAGTAATTGCTACATTGGTATACCATTATAAGTATCTTTTGCTTTGGTTTACTAGTTCCTGTAAATTCCTGTCATTTTTAAAAAACTCTCTAGTCCTTTTTGTTAAAGAGATAGAAGGGGTGCACTTTCCCCCTTGTATCTTTACAATGAAAAGAACTAGACACTGACCCAATTTAAAAAAAAAACAACAACCTAGGAATTCACATGAACCAGTAACTGTGGCAATATATTGTTAGAGCATTATAAGACCATAGCACTAGCAATTACTGATTCTTTTTAAAAAAAAACCCCGTTGCTTGCAGTGAATGTTTGCCCATATTAATTTTCAATGCAAGTTGAAGTTTGCCACAAATCTAATCCAGTACCATCATGTTGTCTTGTTTTCTTTCAAAACTAACAGTGCCATCCTTGGCCATTGACTTCGGTGGTCTTAACGCTGCTCAAGATGGCACTGTCTATCACTCTAGATTTTCTTTTTCTTTCTAATTGAGCTGCATGTGTCCCATATTACCACAAAACTGTATGAGAAAGTACACAACAGTAGGACCAAAGAGAAGGCTTAGTCATACGTTTGTATCTTAAGAACATACCTACACTACACATTTCAAAGAGTTTAAGGCCAGATTAACATCCATAGTCTGCCCCAAATAACACTGACAGTGTCACTTTGAGAAGGTGCTGATGTTTTTTGTTTTTGTTTATTGGAGATCTCTAAATGCATCCAGAGAACTACAGTTTCTGGGAACTCTGAAATACAAATAGGGTTTTTCTCAGAGCAATTGCCATTTAGTGCAACAACCAATTGATAAAAAAAATGCATGTCCCAATACCCGAACCCTAAATACAGTTACTTGGAAACCATTGATTGCAAAGGTGTTCATTCCCAATAGCAACAATAATTTAGGATAGCAGCATTTTGTGTTCATTCCGAATATTCAGTATTTCAATGTTTGAGCTTGGAACTGATCACCAAATAGATGTAGGGTGGAGACAGATTCGCCCCAAGTAAATCTTCTCAAAGCTGTCTTTGAAAAGTGCTGCTTGAATGTTAATATATTTATCCATTGATTCATCTCACCTTACCTTCTCTTCTAATGGAAACCATGTTAAAATGTAAAGCTGCTCTGGGAATGAGGGGTGGGAGTTTACTTGGTGGCATCAGGGGGAGGGGGGGTGGCAATCAGCACCAAACACAGCTGGCTTCTGCTTCAGTCTTGCAGAGCCTTTTCTTTTTCACCACTTCAACCTGGAGAGGAATTGTTACATTTGAACTGACCTGAACGGGGCAAGGGTGCTTCCGGGGGAGCTCCACTGCTGTAAGAACTTTACTGAATATCTGAAATTCTTCTGCGACACATTCGGCCCAATTGCTCTTTGGTGGTCGGATTGGTTAAAAATAATATATTTGCAATCAGTGCTCTGTTACAAATCCCATTCTCCCTTACATTTTTATGATTTTTTTTTTTAAAAAATGGCACTAATTTATTTTAAATGTACGATTTGATTTTGTTTCAATGAAGGTTCAGATTTTTAAATAAACATTTCAGCTTTCTAACGTCTAATCTCCTTGGTTGATACTGACTATCTGGGTCTTCTGTCCTAAAGTTTTTTTAAAAAAACTTTGATTAAAAAAAATATTGTGTGTCCTGCTAGAGAAGTGTTTGAAACACGCGAACGAAACAGCACATATGAGCATTCTTAATGCTCAGTTCTACCCTGCTTCAGGAACTGAACTGGAAAGGGGTGAGAAAGATAGGTGCATTTTTACATATATAAAATGTCTGGTGGGGCTCATTCTGTTGTTTTTCTGAGCTGAAGGGGATTTTAAGAAAGGCTGACAATTCAGTGGTAGAGCCAGGTGTATTCCAGGCAGCAGGTCTTAGGTTCAATCCCTGGCATCCTCAGTTTAATTTAAAAAAGAACACAATTTAGGTATCAGAGAAATACCTGCCTCATATCTTGAAGAGCTGTTGCTCACCAGAACAGATTACTAGACTAGGTAGAACAATGGTCTGACTCAGTATAAGGTAGCTTCATATCAGGGTTAATGTATTGATAACAGGCTTCTCAAAAGACTGAAATAACCTTGAACACTCTCATCTGGATTAGAACCCTTAAAGAGCTCCAAGGTTGGGTAGCCCTCTCAAGTATAAGTCTAGCACTTGATCTGAGCGTATAGCATCTGTTTTTATTAAACAAAGTTTCCCCAAAATTGTAGTAGTATGCTTGGAATGACTTGCTCTCCCTCTATGATGCTGATCATTATTTCGGCTTACTGCTGGTCTGGCTGACGTAATCAGTATACATAGAGTACAGAACACCTAACAAAAGAAAAAAGATACCTTTGTTAGCAATGGTTGATTCAGCATCGCTCAGCAGTTATTGTACTTAATGTACGTATAGCATCACATTTTATACCTTAGCATGGGCAAATGATGTGATGTATTCATGGGAGTTTGTAGATTTTATATAAGCAACCATTCCCCAAATATAACTTTGCTAGCTTTTCTGGACTCTTATTTCCTTCTGCTCTTGATAAAGTTGACATATGCTGTGCTCCAGATGTAAATTTGAGATACCATGAACTGTTTCCCCACCAATGGCTTAACACTACACAAGGAAGCCATAGTGGGTTGGGAAAGGAGATGTTACTTACTACCAGTTTCTGGGAAATGTGCTGATCACGGCAACTCTTCATCTTACCTATTGTGATTGCCCCTACGACAAAGCTTTGTGCTGCAACTCTCATGTGGATGAGGTGGACTGACATTTTTTGGTTTCCTCTGTGTTTTAGCTTATAAAGACCATAACCCACCACAGTAAGGCAGCCTGCTAGTCCTGTAAGTTAAAGAGAAGGGTAAAGTTATTGAACCATTGTGGGGTGGCCATAAAGACCATAACCCACCACAGTAAGGCAGCCTGCTAGTCCTGTAAGTTAAAGGGTGCGGTAAAGTTATTGAACCATTGTGGGGTGGCCTCTGCCTCTCAACAGTCCCAGGTCAGAAGTTGTGATAAAATGCAATAAACCTCCCTATACTTCCCTGATCAATACATGACATATATAGGGCCCTCTTTGCTTCCCTTTCTTGTAGCTCACCTGCCCCCATACTGGATGCATTCTGGTAACTATTTCAGTGAGACTCTGCATACACGACTTAGATGAAACTGCCTTACGGTCAATATTGTCTACTCGAACTGCCACCAGCTTTTCAGGGTTTCAGGTACGGTTCTTACTCATCACCTACTTACCTGGTCCTTTTTTTAACTAGAGGTGCTGGGGACTGAACCTGGGATCTCTTTCATGCAAAACAGATGCTCTTCCACTGAGCCACAGCCCCACCCCATTGCAGAGTCACTCTCAAGGATCAGGAAGGAATGTTCCCCCCAGAACACACTGTCTAATGATTTTCTTTGCTGCTCCTTTCCATTTCCTTAGTAGTTTGTGGCTCAGTTCACTTGCTGTTGTCATCTAGAACTATCTGTGCTGGGCAGACCCAGGTGGGGCAGCCGTGTTGGTCTGAGGTAGTAGAACAAATGTTGAGTCCAGTAGCACCTTTAAGACCAACAAAGGTTTATTCAAGGTATGAGCTTTTGTGTCCAGGCACACTTCTTCAGACTTCACTTCAAATGGAAGCTAACAGTTCAAATATATAGGCAGATGCCTCTACATAGGCAAACAGTAAATTAGTGTACAGCTTAATCAAGATGTTTTGACATGCCCTAACCTGGATAGCCCAGGCAAGCCTGATCTCATCAGATCTCAGAAGCGAAGCAGGGTCGACTGTGGTTAGTACTTGGATGGGAGACTTCTTTGGAATACCAAGTCGGGAGGACAGAGGTAGGCTTTATTCAGCCACCTCTCTGAATATCCTCCAGGCCCCCAGTAGGGGTCAGTCACCAGAGGTCAACGTGACTTCCAGGTGCAGACACACATGCACACACACACACAAAATACAAAAAACCCCACCAAAAACAAAAAGATGTTTTAATATTTACAAAGACTAAACAGCAATAACAAGCGAAATTCATATGGTCATGTGTTTGGATTTAATTAGAGGGGGAAATAGGGTTCCCAAATCCACCCGGGGGGCAGAATTCCCCCCGGTTTCAAGCCCCGATTCCTGCTCCCGCGGAATCGGGGCCCGGGGGAACCCCCACCCCCGTGTGTGCGTCACCCAGAAGTGACGTCGCACGCTGGGGTCGGGGTGACGCCATTTGAGGGGGAAACTCTTTGTTTCCCCCTCAAATGGCGTGGCCCCGCCCAGCGTGAGACGTCACTTCCGGGTGATGCTCCGGAAGCACGCGCGCACACACATCCCCGGCCGGCTCCCGGAGCGATTGGAAGCTCCCCTGCCGGTAAGTTTTTCCTATTTGGCAACCCTAGGGGGAAACAGTGAGGCAATAAATATGTCGAAATAGGAGATAGATGTGTAAAAGTATCCTTAATTGTCAAGGGTAATAAACTGATTCTGTTGTTCCCACCTCTGGGGAAAGGATGTTGTTAATTAACTCCATGCTTGAGAGGAAACAAATGGTGTATAACAACAGAATCGGTTTATTACCCTTGACAATTAAGGATACTTTTACACATCTGTCTCCTATTTGGACATATTTATTGCCTCACTGTTTTCTCCCCTAATTAATTCCAAACAAATGGTGACCCTATGAACTTAGCTTGTTACTGCTGTTTAGTCTTTGTATATGTCAAAACATCTCCATTAAGTTGTATGCTAATTTACTGTTCCCCTATGTAGAGGCATCTGCCTATATATTTGAACTGTTAAGCTTCCATGTCAATGTATCTGAAGAAGTGTGCAGGCACACGAAAGCTCACACCTCGAATAAACCTTTGTTGGTCTTAAAGGTACCAACTGGACTCAAAATTTGTTCCATCTGTCCTGGGGCATCTGTTTGAAATGTTCTCTGTTTCCAGCACACAGTTCATGTTCTTGCACTGCAGTGAGGACTGGGTTCGATAGCCTTAGAGTCCTTTCTCGTCCTGATACATGGGATGAATGAAGGCTTTAAGAACTTCCCAGTTTCAGTTTGTCTCCACTAAAGCTAGAGACATTCAAATGGGGAGACTAACAAGGAGTTCACTTCTGAGGTTCTAAATGTGTGAGAATAAATCTACCAATTTATGGGGAAACTATGTGAAATGCAGGGTTTTAAAAACAGGGGCACAATACCAGTTGTTCTCTAAAGACTCTCATGGCAGTCGGCACCCACATTTTTCATGGAATTCAGTTTTGGCAGTTTCAGTTATGTTAAGCAGATTTAATACATTGGACAAATTTACAAGATGTTACATGATGTAGAAGACGGCCACAGTTTGTCAGCTTCCTTAAATGCAGACGTTCCCTTGATAATATGAGTGTTTACCTAATAGAAATGGTAATAACACCACATTTTCTGTTTATACTGGATCCATTATTAATCATATTTTTATTGGACCTGTTTTAAAACAATAATAAATAAACACCAGCTCCTTTAGTTTCAATAGGATGTTTCATTTCCTGAAATAAAAGCTAGTTATTTCATTTTGGGATGAGCAGATTTCTGCTTTTTCATTGCGCCAGAATTTCTCTCTGTGTCATATTTCACTCTTTGTTTAACCATGAGAATTTCTCAAATTAATTCAGAAATGTGTTCATGTACAGTTTGATATAGCTTTCAATTTGTTCAGCTTAATGTGCATCTTTTCCCTGTATTACATTACCAATGTCCAGGAGTGCCTTGATAAAACACTACAAAAGAGCAAGCTGCCTGTGACCATACATATAACTTCATCAAGATTTTTGTTCTGTGCAGTCTTCTACTGATGTCCCCATCTGCTCTTGCACACTTGGTAAAACACCACACAGAATCTGGATACAGTTGTACATACAATCACATCAAGAATGCTTTTTTGTAGGGTTAGAGTTTCTTTGTTTTGGGACACATCAGTATTTGAAAGAGGAAAAGGAAATAAACTGATGAAAGTGAATGCTGCACTAAACTGTACATACGCAGCAACTTGTACAACATTCGGGAAAGGGGAGGGGGAAGAATGATGTTGTAGTAGTAGTAGAATTTTATTACGGTCGCTAAACCAGCCATATACATATAGTAGGGAAGAATGATGGAGAAGTCCTATTCGTAGTGCACCAGTTCCACTTTGGAAACACGGACATTCATTTCAGAACTATCCACTGTGAAATTCAAATTAGATAGATTCAGGTGGGTAGCCATGTTGGTCTGAAGCAGCAGAACAAAGTTTGAGAGCCAGTTAAAGGTGCCAGTGGACTTGAACCGAGAAATTCAAGTCAGCAGAATATCGGAAGCCTCCCTAACCTCACTTCCCAGAGCCATTCGTTGTAACTTTAATGACACACTGAATCCAGATTTGTTTATTTATTTTGTTATGAAGTGACATCCAGATATGTCGAGCTCCTTTTTGTCAACTGGCTTGCTCTCAGAAGATTAGTTGGGTGATGTAAATGGCTTTTTTTGTTTCTTCTATGTTTTTGGAGACATAAATTCAACACTATGACGTTTCTTTTTTATCTTTGGACTACAAACGTGGTCTGAGAAGGCAAGCGCTTTCATTCCAGCCAGCTTAATTGGCGACAGTGCATACAAATTAGCCTTTGTTCATGAGCACTGCCTGTACAAATCACTTTAAATTCAGGGAAGGGCTCTGTTCTGATACGCTT
The DNA here is from genome assembly GCF_001447785.1 of Gekko japonicus. Lineage (NCBI taxonomy): Eukaryota > Metazoa > Chordata > Lepidosauria > Squamata > Gekkonidae > Gekko > Gekko japonicus. The sequence goes on along the minus strand of NW_015172046.1, from coordinate 413,584 downwards.
CTGGCTGAGCTGATAAATGGGGAGGAAGACTAATGAAGGTTGATTGGTGACAGCTTTCAAGGCTTCTGCTTTCCTCCCTCCATGTGGGCAAAATTTTAAAAAGAAAACCCTAATAGTCAACATGTTGTTTACGTGTCTTTTGAACTGTACTGATTTTTTAAAAAGATTGTGCAAGTCCAAGATGGATGTGGAAACCAAGCCTATCACATTTTGTGCCTGTTGGTTAGGGCTGGGACAGCCAGCTTCTGCATCCTCAGGGCCACCCTGATCTCCAGATATATTTAGAGATCTGGAACCTTCTGACACCCCCACACACCAGTGAATGATCAAGCTCTATAGTAAATCGCCTTAACCTGGATAGCACAGGCAAGGCCAGCCTCACCAGATCTCAGAAGCTAAGTAGGGTCGACTCTGTCAAGTACTTGGATGGGAGACCTCCTTGGAATACCAGAGGCGGGAGGTGGGGGCAGGCTTTATTCAGCCACCTCTCTGAATATCCCACGGGCCCCCAGTAGGGGTCAGTCACCAGAGGTCGCCATGATTTCCAGGTGCACACACATGCACACATGAAAAATACAAAAAAATACCCCCACCCAAAGCTTTATAGTAAATCTAGTGACAGCAGCAATAAAGGGTTACAGTTCACATGGTGCCCAGCTGATATTGGATCATCTGGGGGGGGACCTTATTGCCAGTTAAGAGAAAAATTAGTATTGATCCTTTGACTTCTGAAGTCATATGAGATATTTATACAAAAAAACCCTCATATGAAATAAGCACATCATTTACTTAAAACTGAAGCTGTGAGCAAGTGCTGAAAACTTGACAGAGCCAGTGGGGGCCAGATACAGCGGCTAACTCAGATAACTTTAAAAGAGGATAAGACAAATTTGTGGCAGATCAATCCATCAATGGCTCTTAGCTATGATAGTTGGATCCGTATCAGTTGCTGCGGAGCAATAGTGGAGGAAGTCAATTGCCTTCTTGCCCTGCTTGTGGGCTTTCTGGGGGCTTCTAGTGGGCAGCTGTTGAGCGAATGGGATGCTGGACTAGATTGACTTTAGGTGTGATCCAGTCAGGCTCTTGGTTCAGAGGCTACATCTGCCCACAGGCCAGAATATACACCAGTGAGGCTCATCTAGATGTGGAAAACCTGGTGGTGGAAAGGTGCCATCAAGTTGCAGCCTATTTATGGCAACCTCATAGGGTTTTCAAGGCATGAGAAGAGTCCTGGACTTCCTTGGTCATCTCCCATCCAAGAACTAACCAGGGCCAGCCCTGCTTATATTTCAAGATCTGACAAGATTAGGCTAGCCTGGACATCTGCCCACAGGCCAGAATATACACCAGTGAGGCTCATCTAGATGTGGAAAACCTGGTGGTGGAAAGGTGCCGTCAAGTCGCAGCCTATTTATGGCAACCTCATAGGGTTTTCAAGGCATGAGAAGAACATAAATGGTTTGCCACTGCCTGGCTCTGTGTAGCAGTCCTGGACTTCCTTGGTCGTCGTCTCCCATCCAAGAACTAACCAGGGCCAGCCCTGCTTATATTTCAAGATCTGACAAGATTAGGCTAGCCTGGGCCATCCTGGGTAAGGCTGGAACACAAACCAATGAAGCTCATCTAGCATCAGGAACGGCATTTATTTACCTATTTACTGCATTTGTAAGTGTAGACGCAAATATGGTTGCACTTTTACAGTGAAAGGACCCAACAAAGATCTGAAAGCTGAGAAGAAGATACAGCCACTAACTCGGATAACATGATGAATACATGTGAGTGTTCCTGTAGGGTAATTAATGGGGTTTTACCTGCATCACTTCACTGCAGAACATGGTTTTTCTCCCTACCCCAGAAAACCAGACTGTTGGGGACACAGCAGAATTAGAGCTACTGCCCCATGTCATTCTTGGGCATATAGCATCAGATGCTGCCAACAGCCCAAAGCCCAGCTGTCACTTGAACCTAACAAAATAAATAATCTGTCATGATTCTAAAAGCAGGCTACTTCTAAGAAAGGGAATAAAGGAAAATGTTACTAAATACTGGCCCTGATCAAGAAGACTGAACTTATGAATATGCATACATGATGAATACATGTGAGTGTTCCTGTAGGGTAATTAATGGGGTTTTACCTGCATCACTTCACTGCAGAACATGGTTTTTCTCCCTACCCCAGAAAAGCAGACTGTTGGGGACACAGCAGAATTAGGGCTACTGCCCCATGTCATTCTTGGGCATAATATAGCATCAGATTCTGCCAACAGTCCAAAGCCCAGCTGTCACTTGAACCTAACTACCACTTCTTGATGTGCTTAATTATTCAACTCACCAATGGGAACAAAGGGGGCATCCCGGGCTTTTCTGGCCAGTTTAGATGCTTGACCGTCATCTTCAACTGAAGACCACTCCTCATCAGCAGACATTTTTTCCGTCTGAAAGGAAAAGGGGGGGGGGAGTTGACCATTTAAGCGCAGGGATGCAGGTGAGGAGCCACATCTTTGGAAAAGCAGGAACAATTATTCTGCTGTCTTCTATGCACCCAACTGATGCTGGGACAGATTTTGTTAAACACCTGTTCTCAACTAATGATCTTCCTGTGAGCAGGAGAAAAGGTGGTTTTGGATGCAGTACAGAATGAAAGGGTAGGGCCCTGACCTGGATAGCCCAGGCAAGTCTGATATTTTCAGATCTCAGAATCTAAGCAGAAGCTAAGCCAACCCTGGCAAGTAGTTGGATGGGAGACCTCCAAGGAATACCAGGGCTGGGATGCAGAGGCATGCAATAGCAAGCCACCTCTCTGAAATGTCCAAGCCCCACTAGGGGTCTCCAGAAGTCAACCATGACTTCCAGGCACACAAGCGCACACACACAAACACTCACCAAAAGGGAAAAAAACCCAAAGGGGCAGGAATTCTACAACAAAGTGAAGTCATAAGCAATATGAAGTTAACTGTGAATGAATGGCCGCATGACCCTTTATGTATACAAGAAATAGGAAAACATTTTATTTACCTTAAAAATTGTATCTCCAACAACAGTACGTTTTATCAAATCCACAGTCTGGGTAAAGATTTACACCCAAATCTGTCCGTAGATGAAAACCTGCTGATTGACACAAAAAAGCAAAACAGACAAAATCATAAAAATAATGACTTTACATTTTCGAATGGGAAAGCGGAAGTCTGCAGGGGGAATCAATGTAAACCATCCCATCTCCTCTTCCAAACACAGAAGTGCCCCTAAATCTTCAGAACCAAGCAGCTGCATAGAAGCCAATATGACAGTCAAAAGTATGGCATACATCTGTGGATTAAAGTAAATGTTTAATCTCTGTATACTCCAACCTAATGGCTCTACTGTTAGATAGCACAGTTTACATGCCCCTTATACTTGTTCTTAAGTCTGAATTCATCTGGATTTGGTTCCCTGTCAGCTGTTTATGCTTTCTCAGGAAGATTCAAGGGCATGTTGGAAGCTTGTATATCAACGTGTAAGATTTCTGTAACCTAAATATAGCAAATGCCTAAGGATTTACTCTTATTTTTCCAAGATCAGTTATTTTGACTTCCTTTAAAGTTTTTTCAGTCTTCCCCTATCATCCAAGAGCAGGGAAATAGTAGTAAACAGATGGTGAAATCTAATTTATCTATATAACCATATAACACTTCTATAACCCTTTTTGTAATTAAAACAAAATAATTGCAATTGGTGTATCTATGTCAGTTCCAAATAAGATCTGATCCAACTGGGTGCTTTGCCTTCCTCATTTTTAATTAATGCAATGATGTCAGTCTTTTTACCTGAGATACAACCTTCATTCTTGGGATATACAATTAACAAAAGAGAAAAGTAAAATTGTTGCATTACCTTTGCTGCTCTGAAGAGTTAGTCACCCATTGACTGACTCTGTGGTCTGGTCTCAGGGAGAGATGATCTTGTTTTGCAGGCTGAAACGGCTGCCCATAATGAAAGACAAATATAATTATAGATCCTTTGAAGACAATCTATGATAAAAGTCTATTACATTTCTTCCCACAGATTCTGAAAGCTTTGTTAATTGTTTTTAAAAGCAGCCAGAAGTGCAGAAAATATCTAATGTAACAGATTTAATGAGAAGTGATATTTAGGTAGCAGATAAAACTTAGCAATGCCTCAAGTAATTTCTGGCTGAAAGAGAAAAAAAGTAAGATTTTTTTTTAATTCCCAAGGTGCTAGATTTTATTTGATCAGCTTAGCACTGAAACAACATGCAAACTTTTAACATTACATAAAAGTTTCCATCATTCTCCATCACTAAATCCTCACTACTTTACCAAGAGGTACATCTGGACTTTGGGTAATCCTCTGTCTTTTAAATTTATACTACATGCTATAGCAATGGTTACTATAGCAATTCACATTATTGCATATGTTTTATAATATCTGTGGCCATAATGCCATTTTGTTGTAAAACAACATTTGCACATTTTTCCCCATATGGGTGCAATGTCGTATGCTTCCTTCCATGACAAAGGAGACAAATCTTACAGATCCCACGATCTAACTGGAGAAAGTGATACTACAGAATGGAACTATCCTTCTTCCCCCTCCTGCTGCAACTGAGACCCTTGAAAAATTGGTCGGGGGGGGTGTCAGTAGACTCTGAATAACCACACAGGGGGTAAAGTAGTGGTCTGCAGTGGGAATCACCACCCCCTCTTCTGCAAACAGAACTGCTACCTTCTGTTGGAGATTAGTCTGTTGTGGAATACAGACCACCTGCATTGCAATGTCATTGTTAATATTCTTATTTAGTTATTTAGTTATTTGGATTTATATCCCGCCCTCCCCGCAGGTGGGCTCAGGGCGGGTAACAACAATGTAAAATACAACACAGTTAAAACCAAATTTTAAAAAAAACAGTATAAAATGCCATATTCCTAAGTACCATGTCAGCTCTGATAGAACCATATCAACAGTGGTGGAAGATTTAAGATGTTAGGGTCCAATCCGCTGGTGGGGTTGGCCACAAAGAGGGGGCGCCCGCCACCTCAACCAAAAGCCTGATGGAAGAGATATCTAAATAATAATTCATACTGGGATGTCCTTATGACTGAACAGGAACGTGACATTCTGAAACAGTACTTTCAGTAACTGATCATGCAAACACATCCAGCTGCCTACATTGCCATGTAGCTTTCCCATTCTTATCACAGGTGAACCTGTTACCAAGTAAGGTGACTAATCCAGAATAAGAAGCTTGAGAAAATATTCGTTGGTGAAAATAGCTCCAGAATGAAGCAATGCTTCTTTATCACCACCACAGCATGTGAGGTAAATTATTACTACATGACCACATTGCCTACTTTGGTCCCATTTATTGCAGCAATTGTCATCATACAGCAATGGTACCAGTCAAGCATGCCATACAGTGGCACGTGGACAGTGTGGGCTGCTTTGTGGATGGCAGGGAGGGCTCGTGGGTGCGAGAAGTATGCATGGGTAGGTGGATGGGGACATATAAGTAGGAAGGGAGGTATGAGCAGGATTCCTGGTGGTGAGCAGAGAAGCAGAGGGAAGCCCTGGACACAGTCTGCCCAGGGTCTCCCCCAAACCTGGAACTGGACCTGAATGGAATACAGATGAACCTGCTACCACAAACCAAACTATGAGATTTATAGGATGCACAGCCGTCAGGGGGATAGAATATGTTGCCACCAATGCTCCTGGAAAGAGTTGCTCAACATAATCTTGTTTTGCTGGCTTCTGCAATATCTAGGTTGACACAGAATCTTTTCTTACAGAAAATGACATAAAGATTGTGTGGAAGGAGGTTCTACAGCTAGAGAAGTGCTTAATTTAATATGTATCAAAGCAAGTTAAATGGATTCCTATGCTCTGAATTTTGCAGGAAAATTTAATTCTATATTCAGAATTTTGTTTTAAAATTCTCTAATGTGGCCTAGTAACCAGCGGGGATTCGATTAATTCTATCTCAAAAGCTATTTTCAGTGGTAGAGCCTGACCCCAGGACATCAGATGTATAATTTATTCATTTATACCCCATCTTCCTGTTCAACGAGGATCCAAAGCAGCTCATATCATTCTCCTTTCCAGCATTTTATCCACTCAGCAACCCTATAAGGTAGGTTAGACTGATGGTGCTTTCCCCCATGCTGAATAATACCCTATCGATCCATTTTCAATACACTTTAGAGACCATTTGTAAGAGGATTTTGCCATTTCGTAGAGTAAAAACCAGTTGCAAAGTGCATTATTCAGCATGTGGGAAAGTGCTCTGAGAGTGTGTACCGGTAACTGGCCCAAGGTCACTCAAGGAGCTTACCTGGCAAAGTGGGAGTTCATACCTGAGTCTCCCAGATCCTAGTTCAACCCTCCAACCACTACATCACACTGGGAACGAATAATGTTAATTCCCAAGTTTCTGTTGCACCCTTGTGTTACACACAAGACTGACCAATAAATGGAAGTCAAGGCAGTCCTTCGTAGAGGAAGAAGAGGAAGAGGAGATTGGATTTATACCCTGCCCTTCACTTGGAGTCTCAGAGTGGCTTACAATCCCCTTTCCCTTCCCCTCCCCACAAAAGACAACCTGTGAGGTAGGTGGGGCTGAGAGAGCTCTTTTGGGGACTGTTCTTGAGATAACAGCTTGGAGAGAACTTGTGACTGACCCAAGGTTATGCCACCAGCTGCATGTGGAGGCGTGGGGAATCAAACCCAGTTCTCCCAGATTAGAGTCCATACTCCTAACCACTACTCCAACCTGGCTCCTCACCACTACACCAAACTGGCATATAGGAACTGTCTATTAGATGAAGTAAGCATACTGCTATCTGAGACAGGATTGAGAGGAGGCAAAGCGAAGCTAGCCCCCATTAGTACCCCTTAGTGCACACCTTTCCTTTTTTCCTTATAAATGAATGATTGCCACTACCTTATAGGGGAGCCCAATCTTATCAGGACTTGGAAGCTTAGCAGGGTTGGCCCTAGTTAGTACTTGGATGTCCAGAGGCAATGGCAATGGCAAACCACCTCTAAATGTCACTTGCCTTGAAAACCCTATGGGGCTGCCCTAAGTTGGCTGTAACTTGATGGCACTTTTCACCACCTCCAACTTTTAGGGGGAAAGTACTATGTTTGGAGAACCATGGGAGGTGGATCCTGCCTATCAGTTTGATACCAAGTGGCCTAGCCACAGGAGGGAACTACAGCGTGCCTCTGCCGAATCTTCCATACGCACACTTGATATCTATCAAACGTGCCTCTGCCGAATCCCTGCAATATCCAGGCCTCTCTTCCATACGCACACTTGATATCTATCATAATGAAATAAGTCCCAGTATGAACAGTTAGGCATACTAAAATTTTGAGCATCTGCACAGTATAAAAAATGTCTGTGTATTGGGGAGAACCGCAAATACGAAGGCAGGACTTGCAAAACTTCCATGCTGTGCAATCCTAAGCAAATTTATTCAGAAGATTCACCTGAATTCAACTGAGTCCAGCTGAATTTATTCTGTAGCATGTTTGGGATCGTTGCCTTTACAGCGCTCCTCTAATCACACTAGAGAGTTAGTGGGACTTACTTTTGAGTAAACACGCTTAGGAACAGTCTACCAGACTTGCAATGCAATTCTAAACCAAGTTACACCCTTATGAGTTTACTGAAATCAGTGGGCTTAGAACAGTGTAACTCTGTTTTGGATTGCATGTTAGGAAAACAGTTTGTAGTTACACAACACCTTTGGCAAATGCCCAGTCAAGATTGTTCCAGAGGACAACCAATCCAGCCCAAGTTTGAGCACTGTCTCTAGAGGTCTTATTCCCCAGACACGGTGCTAGAAGAAACATTTCTCCCAACAGCGACTTGTGTATAACAAGCGTCTGCACAGTCTAGCAACATCTCCTTGGGCTCCCTTCTCAGTACATTCAAAGCATTTCAACATGGGAACTTCCAGACAGCTCCTGGAAAACATTATGCAATGTAACGTGAGCATTACCAGGAACTAATAGGGCATCATCCCTCCTATAGGAACACAATAGATGACAGGGCTCCTACAGAAGAGGAGATTTTGGCAGAGGCAGCTCAGGTCACAGCACTGCAGGTATGAGTTTCAGTTTCTGACATTTCCGCTTCCTACTCAACTAGTAAAAAGCACAGAGCCTTGGCCTTCTATTGCATCTTGTCAGTGGATGAGCTGCGCACGAGCCATACACAAACTGCTTCTCGGGTGTTCTAGGAGCGGCAGGGGGAAGGAATGCATATTATTTGTACAGGCAATGAATGGCTTCTGCAGTTTTTTAAAGATCCTGTGGGACCGGAGGTAGGTCATCTCCAGGTAAAGCGTATAAAATGTGAGGTTGGGTTACACTTTAAAGACGTCTCTTATCTCCAGTCTCAGATTTGTGTGGCTAGCAAGGCTGTGGTCAGTGGTGAGGGAGGGGCCATGAGTCAGTGGCAGAGCATCTGCTTGGCATGCAGCAGGTCCAGCTCCCAGGCTCAACCTCCAGCCTTTCAAAGTAAAAAGATCAGGTTGTAGGCGATGCCTGAGACCCTGGACAGCCGCTGCCAGTCTGTAGACAATACTGACTGTGACGGAGCAAGGGTCTGATTCAGTATCAGGCAGCTTTGTGTGAGGAGGAGACACTCTAGTATACCCACATTGGTAGCAGAGTACTTCTGATCATGCCCCATGATGCTGTAAAGGGACTAGGGCTAAATCCTGAAGAGTCTTGGCTCTGCTCCCTCTCTCCTTAGTCTTGCCACCTCCCTTAGATCAATACACCTTTCTACTTTCTTCACTCTCTCTCTTTCCTATGTCTACCACCATCTTCCCTTCCATCCCTGAGCCTTGTAAGGACTAAGCCCCCAGCATCTGTTAGCCCTGACCCTAACTATCTGGTATATTTTTATCCCGCCCTTCTTCCAAGAAGCTTGGGGTTGCATCACACTACCCCACCCCTTGTTTTCCCATCATTCCCCGCTTCTCTCTCCGACCTGTCAGTAGAAGCTAAATTATAAGGAACAGAATCGCTAGAACACACCCCTTCCTTGCTCCTCCCCCCTTTAAAACGTCACGCTCGAGTGACTAATGGGGAAGAAAATACTTTGAAGTTGGGTGGTGCGAGCGGCGGATCGAGAGAACAGAGACCCGGATGTTGCAGAGTGGTTTCTCCTCCGCGCAGCTCTTTTCAGCGCCCCCGCCCCCATGTACGTGACAGTTGCCCAAAGAAAACGCGGGAAGCGTTTTAGGGCGGTTTCCCCGCCTTTGGTTTATGACGACACGCATTCTGTCGGCTTCTAGTAGTGTATGGGAAGAATTAGTTTCCCTCAGATGTTGGCGCTGCAGCAGGGTTGGGGCACTAAATGAGCCGCCTTAATGTTATTGAGGGAAATATTTCCCTGTTATGACACAGCTCTCTGTGAGGTAGAGAATCAGGAGCTGTTGCCACGTTCTCCTTTGCTCTCTTTTGCCAGTGAAAAATTTGGCAGCTGCAACGATGCGTGGGGAATAAGAGATGTTAAAATTGTTCCCGCCCGACAGGTTGCTGTTAAAATGTCTGTCAAAGAAAAGGGGGAATATGGCAATTCTAGAGAGAGAGACTTTAGAATGGAAGGGCAAGTTAGTTACTTCAATTTTTAAAAATGTAAAAAGAATTATTGTAGTGGTGTGCTGCTCCCTTTCCATAGTGGTGCATTTCACTGAGATGAAATACAGGCATACATTTTTGTGCCTGTTAATCCCAGGTCTATTCCTTAATTCCTGGTGTTGGAGAAAGGACAATTGTAAAAGATAAAAATGGAAAAATAAAATACTGTGCAGCTCAAAAATGCATGGCACTATCACTGAACTTATTTTCTGAATTGCGGGGAGGGGGGGATGACGACACACCTGTAGAATCAAAAATAGGTAGTGCAAACTATTAAGTAATCTTAGGAGTTCACACCTCCGAATGATGAAATATATGTGACAAATAAAAATATACTTTTTTAAAGTCCTAGGATGTTTAAAAAAAGATTTCAAATATAGTGTAAGACTTTTCATTTGTCTCAAACAACACACATCATTGGTAAGAAAATTAAAAAGGCGCTGCTGCTGCTGGATCAGACCTAGGTCTAGTTCCTCTGGAAGTTGCATTATTTATTATAGCATTGATAGGCCTCTCCTTCATGAATTCGCCTACTTCTCTTTTAAAGCTAGCAGCCATTCCCAAATCCTGTGGTAGCAACTTCCATCAATTAGTTGTGTGTTGTGTGAAGAAGTGGTTTGGTTTGTCCTGAATTCACTGCCCATCATCATGTCATTTAGTTACCCCCAAGTTCTAGCAGTTAGGACAGGTAGAACAATTTTTCTCTATTCACTTTCTCTACACCATGCACATTTCAAAAAGTACAGCCTTTTCACCCTTTATGTGAATCTCAGGCAGGGTTAATATATCTGCAGCATGGAGACCCAAATTCATGGCACTCAGGAAGAAAACCAACTGCCTTCTCTGGATCAGCACCAGCTATGGTGCATGCCTCTCTGGTCAAGAAGCACAACAATATCTTTTTGAAGTTCTGTGCTAATTTACTGTACAACTTGTGACTGTGTTTGACTGGGACTGGAAATGGACATTTAGGTAGGTGATTCTAGGAAGAAATATGAAGAAAGCCTTCATGAAAGAGTCATTCAGATCTGTATAAACCTCGTCCACAGTCGGGAGTTACTCAACACTACAGCTCTATGAAATATAGTCTAAAGGCATCTGTTTGCTTCAAGATACACCAGTCAATCTGGCTGAACAAAAGCCAGAAAGTAGAAGCTTGTACATCTTTAAATTCAAAAATATTTGAAAATAGGAAAACTAGTAAAGTCTTTGGAAGCTGTGGTTAAAGAACACATTTCTGGCAAAGTCTCCACACCTTTGGGGAAAACATTTGCAGGCTTCACAACTGCATAGGTGAAATCTTTTTGTCTCTTAGAATCATAGAATCATAGAGTTCGAAGGGGCCATACGGGCCATCTAGTCCAACCCCCTGCTCAATGCAGGATCAGCCTACAGTATCCCTGACAAGTGCTTGTCCCGCTGCTGCTTAAAAGACTGCCAGTGAGGCTCACCACCTCCCTAGGCAGCTGATTCCACTGTTGCACAACTCTTACTGTAAAAAAGTTTTCCTAATATCCAGCTGGTACCTCCCCGCCCTTAATTTAAGCCCATTATTGCGAGTTCTGTCCTCTGCTGCCAACAGGAACAGCTCCCTGTCCTCCTCTAAGTGACAATCCTTCAAATACTTAAAGAGAGCAATCAGGTCCCCCCTCAACCTCCTCTTCTCCAGACTTAACATTCCCAAGTCCCTCAGCCTTTCCTCATAGGGCTTGGTCTCCAGGCCCCCAATCATCCTTGTCGTTCTTCTCTGCACGCATCCTTTTTGAAGTAAGACCTCCAGAACTGCACACAATACTCCAGGTGCGGCTGTTAGCGTATGAAGTGTCTAGTAATCACACGTACTAGGTTGCTGGTGCTGACTATTCACAGTGGATTTATTTACACAGAAATACACAGTCTCTTTAGCACTCTCAGACTCAAATCACTGTACAATCCGACAGAGTGCTCCGCAGCAAGACATTCACCAGAGTGAACATCTCTACAAGTACTGTACACAATATATACACATCCAGCACCAATCAGGGTCCAGTGCTGAATCATTGTGACATCATTTGGCTGATGCAACTTGGATGCAATCTAGACCTGGTGACATGATCACATGACTCTCTTAGCTGTGAACCAGATCAAGATGATCTACACCATTTACCTTTCAGGCTGTCATCTTGTCCCCATACGATAGTATGCTGACACACCTCCCAAGATGACGCCTATGATACACATAGTAATTTCTTTAACATCTTGAACCTTGTTACATTTACACACTTAGTAAACAAATCAGCAATATTTTCATCAGAGGTACAGTGCTGTATATCAATAAATTTATTACAGACAGCCACTTTTACATTTTGATATCTGATTAGAATGTGCTTCCTCCTGGTTCTTACTCCCTGACTATGGGCCGGTTGGTTTGCTGCAGAACTGTCACAATGGACTTTAATGGACACAGAAATACACACAGTCTCTTTAGCACTCTCAGACTCAAATCACTGTACAATCCGACAGAGTGCTCCGCAGCAAGGCATTCACCAGAGTGAACATCTCTACAAGTACTGTACACAATAGTTACACATCCAGCACCAATCAGGGTCCAGTGCTGAATCATGGTGACATCATTTGGCTGATGCAACTTGGATGCAATCTAGACCTGGTGACATGATCACATGACTCTCTTAGCTGTCAACCAGATCAAGATGATCTACACCATTTACCTTTCAGGCTGTCATCTTGTCCCCATACATGACAGTATGCTGACAGCGGCCTGACCAATGCAGTGTACAGCGGGACTATGACATCTTGTGATTTGTATGTTATGTCTCCGCTGATACACCCCAAGATCACATTAGCCTTTTTTGTTGCCGCATCACACTGGCTGCTCATATTTAACTTTCGGTCCACCCTTACCCCAAGATCCTCTTCACATACACTGCTACTCAGAAGTGTATCCCCCATCCAGTATGCATGTTCCTCATTTTTTGTTACCCAGATGTAGAAATCGGCACTTATCCTTGTTAAATTGCATCTTGTTCACATCCGCCCACTTTTCCAGCATGTTCAGATCTCGTTAAATTCTGTATCTTCTGGTGTGTTCGCTGCTCCTCCCAATTTAGTGTCATCTGCAGATTTAATGAGTAGCCCCTCCACACCCTCACCCAGATCATTTATAAAAATATTAAAAAGTACTGGCCCCGGAACAGAGCCCTGTGGCACCCCACTGACACCTCCCTCCATTCAGATGACATGCCATTGACAGCTACTCTCTGAGTGTGGTTCTCCAACCAGTTCCCTATCCACCTAACCTACAGTCCAGTCCACAGTCCTTTAGTTTACCCATCAGAACACCATGGGGAACCCTGTCAAAAGCTTTACTGAAATCCAGGTAAACAACATCAACAGTATTCCCTCGATCCAGTAAGCTTGTCACTCAATCAAAGAAGGAACTGAGATTGGTCTGACAGGACCTGTTGGGGACAAATCCATACTGACTTCCCCGGATCAACAAGTTGTCCTTTAGATGCTCACAGATCAATCCCTTTAAAATCTGCTCCAGTCTCTTCCCTGGGACAGAGGTCAGACTGACTGGCCTGTACTTTCTTGGGTCATCCCCAATGTTCCCTCTAAGCTGTGGAGTCCTGTGAGCTAAAATTCTACTTTGTGAGCTGCTGGCATTAAATTTGTGAGCGAGCGATTTGGCTGCTGCATGAATTAGTTTGTTCTGGAGCCATCCTTCCTGAGCAAAGACAAAAATGTGTGAGCTGAGGGCTAAAAAACTGTGAGCTAGCTCACACTAACTCAGCTTAGAGGGAACACTGGTCATCCCTCCTTTTTTGAAAACTCAAGCAGTGGGCCCATCACCTCTTTTATCTTGTGTTTGCTCCTCACATATCTGAAGATTTTCTTGTTGTAGCAAGCCGCCCTGGCCAGCTTTAGCTCACGCTGAGCTTTGGCCTCTCTGATGGCTGACCTACAGTGCCTAGCAACCTGCAGATACTCTTCTTTACAGGTATGTCCTTGCCTCCATTTCTTTAGTATTTCCTTTTTCTCCCTTAGCACATCACACAGTTCTCTGTTTATCCACATTGGCTTCTTGGATCCCCTACCATGTTTCCTTCTTGTTGGGATAGCGACAGCTTGAGCTTGTAAGAGCTCTTGTTTTAGGAGAGACCACCCTTCACTTGCTCCTTTCCCTTCCAGCAGTCTTGCCCGTGGAATGATTCTTATCATACCTCTGAGTTTCTTAAAGTCTGCTGTGAGGAACCATTCTCAGGTAAAGGAAACCTCAGGAGCCCAAACCTTTCCCAACAGGTATGAAAGAATGGCACCAATAGCGGGGTTTAAAAATGAAATAAGAGGAAAGATTTATTCTTAATGAAAGGCAGGGAAATGGGGAAAAGGTTTTATGAGAACAAACAGTTGGCAACCAACATGTGCCTGCTACAAACACTATAAACAATGCTTAGGCTTTCCCAAACTCAGGAAGAACTAATAAAAATTATAAACCCTATCAGAAGGTTCCTTACAATAAGCAGGCAGTTGTGATACTAGTGAATTTATACCACCAATAAACCAGGGTTCCCCTGATTAGGCTCTGAATCCCAACTAGTCCCTGTGTGAGTGGATGTCTTTCTCTTTTTTAACCTGGGTCTGACCTTTTACTCTGGCAACTCCCTTCAGCAGAGTCTGCTCAAGGCCCCCTCCTCTAATAGATTCACTCTCTCCAAAAAGAACCCCCAACCACCCTTCCAACTGTCAGCTCTCATTCCCCCCCCCATCCCCCTGCTGGATGCATTCCATTGTCATGGAGGCAACTCACCAATCAGAGTGAGCCTCTGCTACTACTTCCCCTTAGAGTGTTTTTTCGTAGTTCATCACATCTGCCTTATTGAAATCTAACTTACACGTGTGGTTATGAGCTTCCTTGGTCCCCCACAGCAAAAGGAATTCTAGCAGGATATGGTCACTTCCCCCTAATGTCCCCACCACCTTCACCTTCTTCTTCCACACTTGAAACTCCTGTTTACACACACACCTACCTGATCCCTTGCTTCAGCTAGGGTGAAGGCTTTGATGGCTAAATAATTCAAACACAAGATTTCATATAGCAGGAAACAGTCTCCTTGGGCTTCAGCAGACTAACATGGCTTCCACATTGGGATTTTTAACCATTAGTACTCATTGATAAAACATCAGTGGCCTTGCCAGGCTGTTAGCCTCCCAAATAAATAGCCATCCAGCAACCAAATTCTTATTTTAAAAAATAGTGTACATTTGATCCCTTTGATAGCAAGGTTTTAGGTATAGGGGACCAGCCCTTGCTCCTAGTTGCTGTAGGTCAAGGGAGGGCAATGCAAGCAGCAACCAAATTCTTATTTTAAAAAATAGTGTACATTTGATCCCTTTGATAGCAAGGTTTTAGGTATAGGGGACCAGCCCTTGCTCCTAGTTGCTGTAGGTCAAGGGAGGGCAGACATTACATTTTGGGAGCGACTTAATTATTTTCAAGAGTCTTGGGAGCCACCAGTCACAAAATGTCAGCTTGTTGGGTGGAGCTAGTTACAAAAATCGTACA
>NW_015172046.1:380789-398319 GCF_001447785.1 Gekko japonicus | reverse complement strand
TACCCTGCTGTTTCCCCAAAGGAACCCACCACCTTGCAGGGGGGAAACATACATCTACCTCAGCATTTTCCATAGAAGAGGGAAATAGGAGTTTGATGCAGGGGTAAAGATTCGATAGAATTCAGCTTTTCCGTCCAGAATGTGTGCATGCAGTGATGGAGGAGGATGAGGGGGGAATAGGAAAGATTTTTTTTTAGAGTGCTGGTACTGCCATTTTCCCACCCAGAGCAAAGGTGCATGTAAAGGTAAAGGTTCCCTTGCTCGAAAGCCAGTTGAGTCCAACTCTAGGGTTGCGGTGCTCATCTCCGTTTCAAAGCCGAAGAGCCAGCGCTGTCCGAAGACGTTTCCGTGGTCATGTGTACCATCTCGTAAAAGAAAAGGAGGAGACAAGCTGCTTCAGTGGCTCTAAAGGGAAGGATAAAAAAGTGATTATAGCAGCACTAAAGGAGGGGCAGAGTGCTACTTTTAATTGCTCAGAGAATGATTGGTCACTCCCACGCCCACTCTAGGACACAGCAAGGAAAATTTATGCTCACACTTTAGCGATCATAGTAATTCCATCAATGTTTAAGAATGGGTTTGTTGCCAGAGCCGCAACAACCATTTCTAATGTTTCCAGTTTTAATGAGTAATATAGGTAGAACTGACAGTCTGATGTTGAATTCAGATGAAGCTGATACTGAATTCAGATTAAACAATTTCTAATATTTCCAGTTTTAATGAGTAATATAGGTAGAACTGACAGTCTGGTGCTGAAATCAGATGAAACTGATATTTCTCAGCGAACAATTATAGGTGCAGCCTCCAGGCACCTGCTGGTTAGTGTATTTGGTCTTCCCACTTGCTTGAGTTTGACACTTCTAGCTTAAAGGCAAAAAGACATTTCGTAGGTAGCTCATTATTTCTGTCCTGGGCAATGGTCCATCTCTTCTTCAGCTGAAGTTTTGAAGCCTCAGTTCCTAAAGCAGGTGGTAGTTCCAATGCCTATTACACTCTTGAAATAAAACAGCCCTTCCAGTACTCTTGTTCTTCTTCTTGGTTTCCTACAACTTTTATTAGCAATCCGAGCACATGTAGCATCACTAGACAGTAAAATGAAAAAGAAGATGAACTTGCTGGTTCTCCAGTGACCACCAGCTTTCACATCCCACCACTGTATTCAGTAATATACCATATGATATAAACTTTGGAGTTTGTCAGGAAGAGAACTAAATCTTGTTTATGGTAAAGACTTCACCAGTGCTCTTATGCAGTTAGGAGAGTAAATTTGGAAAATGCCTTTAAAGAAGATCCCTTCATAGAGACCGATCTCAGAGGGGTAGCCATGTCTATCTCTTGCAGCCAACACAATTAAGATGACCAAATGTATTGCAGCATAAACTTCCATGAGCCCTCTTCATCAGATGCATGCACTCTCCTTTGGGAGAAATATACACACTGAACTGCAGACCGGAAGGTTGGTAGTTCAGCAGCTCGAGACCCAAGTGCTGCATGATGGAGTGAGCTCCCGTCTCTGGTCCCAGCTCCTGCCAACCTAGCAGTTCAAAAGCAAGAAATTGCAAGTAGATAAATAGGTACCACTTCGGTGGGAAGGTAACAGCATTCCGTCCACCTCGGCGTCTAGTCATGGTGGCCACATGACCATGAAAACGTCTTTGGACAGTCCTGGCTCTTCGGCTTGGAAACGGAGATGAGCACCGCATCCCTAGAGTCAGATTCGACTGGCTTTCGAGCAAGGGAAACCTTTACCTTACCTTTACCTAAAACAAAAGAAGGTTTGTTAAGGGGGTGTTATTTGTGCTCATCATAGCAGTGATGACATAATATAAAACCATGTTTTAGTTTAGCTATGGTTAGTTTGTGAAACCAGGATTTGGCTGGCAGATGATCATTCAAATCCTGGTTTGCCTCCACAAATACTTTTATTATATTTTGTATTGGTTTCTTTAAACAGTTCATGGGCATAGTTACAACTGAGAACAAGTAGTGCTAAATAGGTGTGGCTAAAGGAGATGGGGTAGGATTATAAGACCTAAAAAAACAGTATCTACAAGAGATTTTTCTCCCTCCATATATTATTGATGCTGGTACTGTAGAACTTAATAGGTTTTTCTCCATCTCAGTGAGGCTGGCACCTAAATATACATTGCCTAGGAATTTAAAAATACTTTTTCATTCCCACAGAGATGCATTTGTGCTCATGAGAAATTGGAACAGCAAACACTGCCACATTTTTTTAAAAAAACAACATAAAATATTTTCCAGCTATTTATTTTCCTTAAATAACCTTATATTAAAATGTTTGATTAATGGTCTTATAAGTAAAGTGACAATCAGTCATTTAAAAAAGCAATTAAATGAACTACACTGAAGACAAAGAATATAACAACAATGGTTGCCCTCATAAATAAGTATGCCTGTAAGCCATATCCAAATACCACAGCTGAATGAACATTTATTATTAACTAAAATTAGTCATCTTAGTTTACTGTCAGAAGAATAAAGATGGCCAGAAGAGGGAGTAGTTGGGAAATAGTAGTGGAACAGAACATTACATGAGGTATAGTCTAGTATCTGTATGAATCATACCTTCTCAGTGCTAGGTCATTGGAAAGCAGAGGAATTTGTTGTAACACAGGAAAGTTGCTCATTTTACGATTTGCTGGGTTGGTGTCATTGACTCTCTGCAGCTCTTTCCCAGCACATCTTGAAACTGTAGCATACTCAAGGTGAGGCATCACACTGAGACAATATTATGGGTGATGAGCACCTCAGTTCTTAGCCCTCATTGCTGACACATCACCATGGTGCTTGCATAGCTAGTCAATATCCTATGTTTATTCACAACTGAAAAAACTTTTTTAAAAGACCCAACTCCAAGCAGTTGAAGGAGTATAGGAAATGCACTAGAGACCACACCCAACAATCATGGAGTGGCGACATGCAGATGATGCCTCCATATATGGAATCCATCAATGCAAGCAGCAAAGCAATACTGGAATACCTTCCTGACATCCCCCTGACCCCACCCAACCAAAGATCACACAGCGAGGAGCACAGGAAACATAGCATCCAGTCCTGTAGAGAGGACTGTAGCATGCCCAGTAGGAACCCTGTTATTAACACCGGTATAGAAACTCTATACATTTGACAAGAGGACCTGGAGAGAAGGAAGTATGACCATTCCAACTATATCACCAAGATATCTCCACAGCTCAGTTGGCAGAGGAGACCCCACAGCAAAGCCTTTTCCTCTTCCAAGCAGAGGTCCAGGTCCCAAGAGGTAAAGAAGGCACCATGAAGCAGCTTTTGGGACACCGACATTAGGACATAACATTCACAGAAGGCATTCACCTTATTTCCTCCAGACACCCAATAGCTCAGTACTGAAAAGCACTCATGTGAGAAACAAGGAAGATCATGAATCTCAACAAGGATGAGGGTGGGAATAAGGCAAAATTCATTTTTTGTTTAGCTACAAGCCAGTCAGCAGCAAACTAGAAGGAAGAATCAGGATTGGAGCCCCACCAAACACATTGCACAGCTAGCTGGGCACACAGGAAAAAGAGACATTTGGAATCTTCCATTCTCAAAAACGGCCATATATTATAGTAGGACAGGAAAGACTATTAATAGTATTACGGAAGACATGCATGTGGTCCCTTGGTTCCAGCCGTCCTTGAGGTTAGCCAGAAGACAAACATGAAAGGAGTTTGAGGAACAGCTGAAGTGTTGTACCATTGGAACCAATCACTGGGTATGGATCACGCATGTTGACTGGCTGCCCCAAACTCCAAACTATTTCGGATGGTACCTTCCCATGTAACCATCACTCCACTGCATTCATGCGGTTCATATGAACAGAGTTGCCAGTTCTCTTGATCTAGCAAGGCTCCTATGTCTTTGAAAGTTGCATTGACAGATCACAGGTGGAACTATCACTGCATGCCCACAATAATAGCCAGATCTGGCAACAGTAAGGAAGTATGCCCACAGATCTCTAAGTTATACCACCATGAGGCTTAGCTGTTGTCCTAAGCAGTTTACAGACTGACTTTAGAATTGCATCCTAGGGTTGCCAACTCCAGGTTGGGAAATTCCTGGATATTTTGGGGTGGTTCCTGGGTAAGATGAACTTGAGGGAGGAACTCAGCAGGGATGTGATACCATAGAGTCACCTATCGAAGCAATCATTTCCTCCAGGTGAACTGATGTCCATTGTCCAGAGATCAGTTGAACTTCGGGGGGGGGGGGACTCCAAACCCCCCTTGGAGGTTGGTAACCCTAATTCCTTAAACATAAGTAAAAATATTGGAATCAGGTAGTGTTTACTGTTCAGTGTGAAAAGAAAGGCTGCCTGGAAATCATATCCTCTGGATAAGCTGTTCACACGTTACATAGACTACAATCTAGCAGAAAAACTAGCTTTGAGTCCAGTAGCACCTTTAAGACCTGTGTATCTGATGAAGGGAGGGTTGACTCTCAAAAGCTTATACCCCCAAAATCTTGTTGGTCTCGAAAGTGCTACTGGACTAAAACCTAGCTCTTCTAATGCAGACCAACATGGCTACCCTCTGAAACAACCTAGCCAAAAGGTGTGCTGTGTAGCCCATTGATTTAAGTTGTCATACCCATGTCTCTTTTTAATTGGAGGCTGTGTACTGTTAGGTGAACAAGCCTAAAAAATAGTTTTTGGTGTAGTGGTTAAGTGTGCAGACTCTAATCTGGGAGAACCGGGGTTGATTCCCTACTCCTCCACTTGCAGCTGCTGGATGACCTTGGCCAAGCCATAGTTCTGTCAGGGCTGTCCTTGAAAGGGCAGTTTCTGTCACTCAGCCCCACTTACCTCACAGGGTGTCTGTGGTGGGGAGAGGAAGGGAAAGAAGATTGTAAGCCACTCTGAGACTCCTTCGGGTAGTGAAAGGCAGGGTATAAATCCAATCTCCTCCTCCTCCTCTTCTTCTTCTGCACACACTTAAAAAAAACAACATTCAGTTCTCTCTCTGTGTGAAGTGCCGTCAAATAGCTTCCAATTTATGGTGACTATGAATTAATGTCCTCCAAAATGTCCTAGTGTTAACAGCCTTGCTCAAGTCTTGCAAACTGAGGGCCGTGAAAAACAACAGAATATTCGTTTTTGTCATTAGCTTTAATAAAAAAGCAAATATAGTTTAAAACATTGTCCATCACATTCCAGTATTTTATAGTGTATACCAGTCAATTGACAATTCCAGTCTTCCTCTGCTTTGTCTGTTTGTCTCTTTTTTTAGGTGAAATCCACCAGTTGGGTTAAGTGGCAGATTACTTGTTTACTATTACACAACAGAAATAATTCACAACAACATGTGTTCCTATTTTGTCCAGCAGATGTCACCAACTGCTCAAACACATTTTTTAAAGCAATGGACTCATTTTATTTACACACATGCATTACTCTATCACAGACATTTTATGTAATTTTCTTCTTGACCTGATTAGCTATGTACCCAAAACAAAGAAGGTTATGGATCTTTAGGCACCCACTGGAAGGTTAAAGATAAAATCTTGTGCACAGGGCCGGCTCTACAAGGAGGTCAACCCAGGCAGTCTCCTCAGGCCTGCTGATGTGCTCCACACCAGAGCTGCTGATCTTCCTTGCACCTCTGTTCCCCAGACCGCTTTAAAAACAGTGCAGCGAGCCATGTATACCCTGTACGGCTTCCCAAGCCCTTACGAGATTCTTGCCTCTTGAAAGAGGTCAGTCCCCATTTCCGTTGTTCTGAGATTCTCTTGGACATAGCAAAAAGTTTAGCAGCAAAATGGGAACAGAGTATGAAATGTATTTACAGTAAAATATAGTCCTTGTTGTCACCCACAGAGGGCCGTTCTACATCTGTCATACCCACGGATTCACCAAAAGACAGCCAGGCTTCAATGTGTTCATCTAGGCTGGGTTTGTTTGCATTTTCTGTCTCTTTAAATACAGGTAGCTTCTGTTCACCATTAGTTACACTTAGCCCACAAACAGAGAAGAGGTTTAACTCCACCCGTTGTCCCCATGTTGCCTGGGGTTCTGCATCAACCCCTGGGCTTGCCTTCTGCCAGGCAGGCTTCTCCCCAGTGGAAAGGTTTCCTCTGCCCTCCTCCAGTCTCTTCGCCTCCTCCATTGGCTTCAGTGTCTTGTGGCCAGAGGGCTGGCATGGGGGTCATATATATATATATATGACACACACACACATACGTTTAGAAAAACACAAATGTTGATATAAAAATAACATTTGCATTTTATCATATGCCTGAGTAATATACATCTTGATATCAATGCTCCCTCTAAGCTGTGAAGCCTTATGAGCAAAAATTCTACTTTGTGAGCTACGGGCATTAAAGTTGTGAGTGAGCGATTTGGCTACTGCATAAATTAGTTTGCTCTGGAGCCATCCTTCCTGAGCCGGAGGCTAAAAAATTGTGAGCTAGCTCACACTAATTCAGCTTAGGGGGAACACTGCTTGATATAAAGACAAGGCCATGGTTTATTTACTTCATTTATACCCTGCCTTTCTCCCCAGCGGGGACCCACAGTGCCTGACATAATTCACCTCTCCTCCATTTTATCCTTGCAATAACTCTGTAAGGTAGGTTAGGCTGAGAACATGTGACTGGTCTAAGATCATCCAGGATGTTTCCATGGAAGACTGAAGATCCGAACCTGCGTCTCACAGATCCTAGTCCGACACTCTAACCACTATACCACACTGGTTCTTTATACTTCTAAAATAAAATACACATGAAGCAGCCCCATAGGGCAAGTAATATATGAGGCATGGTAAGGAGGGGCCATGGCTCAGTAGTAGAGCATCTACTTGGCATGCAGAAGATCCTAGGTTCTGTTTTCAAAGTAACAGCAGGTGACACGAAAGACCCTTTACCTGAGACCCTGGAGAGCCACTACCAGTCTGAGTTGACAGTACTAACCTTGATGGGCCAATGGTCTGTAGGGTGCCCAACTCTAGCTTGGAAAATTCCTGAAGATTTGGGGGCAGAGCCTGGAGACAGTAACGTTTGGGGAGGGGGGGGGAGCTCTGCACAGATGTGACGTGATTCTAGGACTTCTGTTTCTCCTAGACTCAGTATACCATAGAGTCTGCTCTCCAAAGCTGTTATTTTCTCCAGAGAAACTGACCTCTGTTAAGTCTGGAGATCAACTGTAATTCCAGGGGAACTCAGGCCCCACATGGAGGCTGGCAACTCTAATGGTCTGATTCTAGGGTATAGGGTAGCTTCATGTATCTGTGGCAATGCCTGAGCCTCCAGAAGCCCTATGCAATTTCTTTAATTGAAATGGAGGGATGAAAAATTGCATAACTTCCTGGGGATCATACTGGCTCATACATGGTGCTTCTCCTGTACACATGCAGCAACAGTGGCACTCCCTTTGCAAGATGTTTGTAAGTATGAACTGAAGCATGGGATCCTGATACAATGCTGCACGTTGGACAAGCAACAGCCTGCTAAAAGCCTAAGGTTTCCCTTGCTCGAAAGCCAGTCGAATCCGACTCTAGGGGGCGGTGCTCATCTCCATTTCCAAGCCAAAGAGCCAGCGTTGTCCAAAGACGTTTCCATGGTCATGTGGCCGGCATGACTAAACACCAAGGCTCACGGAATCCTATTACCTTCCCACCGAAGTGGTACCTATTTATCTACTTGCAATTTCTTGCTTTCGAATTGTTAGGTTGGCAGGAGCTGGGGCCAGAGACAGGAGCTCACTCCACCACGTGGCACTAGGTCTTGAACTGCCGAACTACAGACCTTCCAGTCTGCAGCTCAGTGTTTTAACCTCTGAGCTGAAACGGCCCCGCTAAAAGTCTAGTTAATGTAAATACTGCTGAAAGAGTAGTTTAGTCCACTTGTACCCTAGGGGGAGCAATGGTGCATTCTCTACTGTTCAGAATTTATTGATTGTTTTCACTTGTAGTTTAGCCTACCTTTTGCTGTTTTTCTCTCTCTGCTGTTTGTTAGTGCTTGTACTCTGGAGGCCCTTCTGTTGTATTATTGCCCTACAGTCAGTTATTGGCTTTTTGCAAAAATCCTGTTGCAGTAAATTCATTGAAATCAAATGCCAAAGGATGGACTGGATTTGCCAGAGGTTGCCATGACTTCCAGGCATGGGTGTGCGGCCACTCACACACACATGTAAAAAATAAAAAGCTTTATGGATGCAAATCTTCTTATATAGGATATGGGTCTATTCAGTGTGCTTCACATACAAGATTTCTGTACAGAGATTTTCTCTTTAAACCTAATGAAAATCCCCTCTCCTTACTGAGGTCTATCTGGGAGAGAAAAAACTCACTTCAAGGCTCTTCTGCTAGCAAAGTAGGCAGGAGCCAGTTTGATGTAATGGTTAAGAGTGGTGGTCTCTAAGCTGGAAAACTGGGTTTGATTCTCCACTCCTCCACATGAAGCCAGATGGGTGACCTTGGACCAGTCACAGCTCTCTCAGAGCTGTTCTCTCAAGAGCAGTTCTCTCAGAACTCTCTCAGCCCCACCTACCTCATAGGGTGTATGCTTTGGGGAAGGGAAGGTGATTGTGATATAACAACCATCTTCAAATACTTGAAGGGCTGTCATATAAAGGATGGTGCAGAGTTGTTTTCTGTTGCCGCAGAAGGTCAGACCAGAATGAACAGGTTGAAATTAAATCAAAAGAATTTTCAGCTAAACATTAGGAAGAACTTTCTGACAGTTAGAGCAGTTCCTCAGTGGAACAGGCTCTCCTTCTTGGGAGGTTTTTAAACAGAGGCTAGATGGCCATCTGACAGCAATGCTGATTCTGTGAACTTAGGCAGATCATAAGAAGGAGGGCAGGAAGGGATGCATCAATATTTAGTTCTCGTGGCCCTTTCTTACACACCCAGGGAAATGCTGATTGCCACTTTGGGGACAGGCAGCAATTTTTCTCCGGGATAGTTTGGCCAGTGATCCTGGAGGTGTTTTGCCATCTTCTGGGCATGGAGAAGGGATCACTGTGTGTGTGTGGGGGGGGTATTTGTGAATTTCCTGCATTGTGCAGGGGGTTGGACTAGATGACCCTGGAGGTCCCTTCCAACTCTATGATTCTATGATTTTATGAACTCTGCCAACAGGTTATGGGCCCAGACCCTAGAATAAATTGCAAGAAAGCTATAATTGTGAGACAGTAAGAAAAAATGGGAATGCCCAATCCATACAAAGATGGCAAGAAATGCAGATATTAAGTTCACAGTGGCCAAACTGAATAAAAGCAATTATCAGTTGTGGAAGGTCAAACTGGAAATGCCGCTATGCACTAACAGATCAGCTAATGATCCTGCAGAACTGAACAAGAAAAACAGGCAAACAAAGGAAACGATAAACCTGTTAGTAGACAATGATCAGCTGATCCACATTAGGAAACAAAATACAGCTACAGATATGTGGAATGCACTCCAGAAAGTGCATGAGTGGTCAAATCTAAACAGCAAGCTATGCCTGCTGCGTAAAGTGTATATAATGAGACTTGGCAGAGAGCAAGATATGCATGAATGCCATGCTAGAAATTGTGGAACAGCTGTGTGGGTTTGGAGAAGAAATATATTACTGTGCGGTCTTCCAGAGTCCTATGGTCCACTAATCAACACCCTTGAGACTAAACCAGAAGCAGACCTAACACTGGAATATGTTAAGTGCAAATTAATGGATGAGTATAATCATAGGAAAGAACTACAAGCAGGTGAAGACACCAAAAAACAGAAACAGCTCTCAAGGTAAATGAGACAATAAAGCACATGAAAGAAACCAGGGTGTGTTACTGCTGCAAAAAGGCTGTACATCTGAAAAAAAATGTTTAGTCTGGAGAGCTAAACAGAGAAAACGAATCACACAATCACCCCCCCAAAAAAGGCTAAAAAAGCTGCAAGTGAAATCTGTAGATGAAGAATGGGATAGATGCCTAAAGGCTATACAGAGCAACATGTCAGATGGATGATATATTGATTCAGGTGTCACAAGCCACATGACAAGCAACCAGGAATTCTTCACAGATCTTGAGCTCAGCACAAAGGAGATCTTCCTTGCAGATGGAAAAAGCATAATCACAGAAGGTACTGGGTATGGATTCTTAAAGTGTTGTCGGTCATCTAAAGGAACACATAAAGTCCTTATAAAAATGTCTTGTATGTTCCAGAACTGGAGGGAACCTTCTGTCCATGAAGCGCCTCACCAGTAACGCTCTTACAGTGAAATTCCAAAGAAACCAGTGTGAGATTAAGAAGGAGAAAGAGGTTGTACTCAGAGGAACTGTGAAGGAGCATCTGTAGAAGTTTACCCTACCAAATGAGGAAGCTAGAATTGCTACACAAGTTTGTCATGGCAACTGCATCCACCTGCGGCATAGACGTCTAGGACATAGACACCCACGATCCATAAAAGATCTTGAAAATTGAGGCTTAACCAAGGACATGAAGATGAGGTCATGTGAAATGTGCTGCATAAAGGCAAAAGCTACACGTGCCTTACTTCCTAAAGGCAGTGCAAGCAAGTTTACACATCCTTTACAGATAGTGTATAGTGATATTTGTGGACCCATTAGAACTCTTACAGCAGCTGATGACTTTCATGGATGACTATTCCAAGTACACAGTCACATATCTCCTGAAACAAAAAAGTGAGATGCTTGGGAAACTCCAAGTGTTTTTGGCAGCCCTCAGCAATAAATTCCAAAGGAAGCCGCAAACAATTTGCACAGACAAGGGGTGGGGAGTATAGAAGTAAAGAAGTGGAGCAATACCTAAAGGAACAGGGTATAAGCACCAGACAACTGTGACGTACACACCTGTACAAAATGGAACAGCAGGAAGAAAGAAATGCACCTTA
The DNA here is from genome assembly GCF_001447785.1 of Gekko japonicus. Classification (NCBI taxonomy): domain Eukaryota; kingdom Metazoa; phylum Chordata; class Lepidosauria; order Squamata; family Gekkonidae; genus Gekko; species Gekko japonicus. Next base: position 387,450 of record NW_015172046.1, on the reverse strand, counting down.
GCTGAAATGGCCAGATGCATGCTTTTGGATGCTGGATTTCCAAATAAGTATTGGAGCAAAGCAATTATGACAGCAGCATATCTACAAAAGAGATTATCAGTGAAACCAGTTGACAGCACTCAATATGAATGATGGCATGGATCAAAGCTAAGTGTCAAGCACATCAGAGTGTTTGGATGCAAAGCCTATGCCCCATTCCTAGTGAAAAATGCTCGAAACTGGACAAAAGTGCCACAAATAATAGTGGGTTATGGTGATCGCTCTAGGTACAGAATTCTATTCCTGAAGGCAGGCAAGGTTGCAATAAGTGGTACAGTATACTTTGATGAGACCCCAGAACTAAATCTGATGCAACCTGCAGCAGTTAAAGAAAACTCATTAACAAGTGAGCACGAGACAACAAGACCAAGTGAAGGAGAGGTGGAATTCAGCCCAAACTTGTCAGGGTTTCAAGAGGAAACAGGACCAAGTGAAGTTACAACCCTCAGACACTCAACCCCAACAATTAAAGGTATACCACCTTACAGACTATCTTATATAGCCATAACTCAGAAAATACCTGAGTCCTTGTCTTGGGAAGATATCTCCAAGTTGCCTAAAAGTGAAGCCAGAAAACAGAGAGAGGTAGTGGCAGAAGAGACACAATCACGTCACAAGGATAAGACTTGGACACTTATAAAATTGCCACCTGGGTGCAAAGCTAGGATGCAAATGGATGTTCAAAATTAAATAGAACACAGAAGGGGAAGTGTCAAGCACATCAGAGTGTTTGGATGCGAAGCTTATGCATTCCTAGTGAAAAATGTTCGAAACTGGACAATAATGTACAAAAGTGCCACAAATAATAGTGGGTTATGGTGATCGCTCTAGGTACAGAATTCTATTCCTGAAGGCAGGCAAGGTTGCAATAAGTGGTACAGTATACTTTGATGAGACCCCAGAACTAAATCTGATGCAACCTGCAGCAGTTAAAGAAAACTCATTAACAAGTGAGCACGAGACAACAAGACCAAGTGAAGGAGAGGTGGAATTCAGCCCAAACTTGTCAGGGTTTCAAGAGGAAACAGGACCAAGTGAAGTTACAACCCTCAGACACTCAACCCCAACAATTAAAGGTATACCACCTTACAGACTATCTTATATAGCCATAACTCAGAAAATACCTGAGTCCTTGTCTTGGGAAGATATCTCCAAGTTGCGTAAAAGTGAAGCCAGAAAACAGAGAGAGGCAGCGGCCGAAGAGATACAATCATGTCACAAGGATAAGACTTGGGCACTTATAAAATTGCCACCTGGGTGCAAAGCTGGGATGCAAATGGATGTTCAAAATTAAATAGAACACAGAAGGGGAGATTTAAAGGTATAAGGCAAGACTTGTTGTAAAAGGATATTCCCAAGAATATGGTGAGGATTACAATGAGACATTCGCTCCTGTAGTAAAGCATATCACTATAAGAACCTTCCTGAGTGTAGCAGCTGGAAAGGGAATGCATGTCAAACATTTAGACATAAAAACTGCCTTTTTGTATGGTGATATACAGAAGATACTTACATGGACCAGCCATCTGGCTTTGAGGAATCAGAAGACCAGACCCTTGTATGTAAGCTCCAAAATAGTATTTATGGCCTAAAGCATGAGAAATTATTTAAGGATTCATGAGAGGCAAAGCCGATCCATGTTATGTCCAAATATCCATGTATGTCCAAATAACCGATGGACATACATCCTGATTTATGTGGATGACATAATACTGTTTTGAACAAGAAGGGGACTGTGATAGGATAATACACCAGTTGAATCAAATTCTTAAGTGAAACAACTGGGAGATGTCACATATTATCTTGGTAGAAAGAGAAGCTGATGGAAGCTATCTCCTTATTCAGAAACAAAAAATAAGTGAGATGCTGAAGCATTTTGGAATGAAAGATACAAAAGAGATGAAAGCATCCATGGAAATAGAATACCTGGAAATGACAGCAGTCAAGAACCATTGCCAAATAATAATCAATATTGTGAGGCAATCTGAAAGCTATTGTGTCTAGGCTGGATATAAGTGCTGCTGTAGGATTTCTGAGTAGGAAAGTTTCTGCACCTAGCCAGGCAGCCTGGAACACAGTGAAAAGAGTGATGCAGTATCTGAAGGGAACAAGCCAGTTGAAGCTATGACTACTAGCAACTGCAGATCCAAGATTAAAAGCATTTGTGGATGCTGATTGGGCTAGGGACACCGCTGATCAGAAGTCCTCCAGTGGATATCTGTTTCAGTATGGAGAAGAGACCGTTAGCTGGGAGAGTTGAAAACAGACACTTGTAGCACTTTCTTCAACAGAAGTGGAATATGTTGCAGCTGCACAAGCATGCCAAGATGTTATCTGGATTTAGGACTGGATAGACCTAAACCAATAGACCTGAGGATAATCAAGGGTGTATAAAACTGTCACAAACTGAAAAGGTCAACCCACGGTCTAAACACATTGATATTAAGTATCATCTCCTGAAGGATGTGCAGAATCAAGGACTCATTAACATGCAGTATTTATCAGCCAGAGAAATGACTGCTGCTCTCACAAAACCATTGCCTGCAGAGCGCCATTGGACCCTTCTAGCAAAATTAACATGGTGGAATAGTACACGTGTTGTTGAGAGGGGGTGTTGAAGAAGTGACAGCCAGCTAAAAGCCTAGCTAATGTAAATATGGCTGAAAGAGTTGTTTAGGTCACTTGTACCCTAGGGGGAGCTGTGGTGCATTCTCTAATATTCAGAGTTTATTGAATATTTTCAGTTGCAGTTTAGCCTGCCTCTTGTTGTGTCTCTCTCTTGTTGTGTCTCTCTCTGCTGTGTGTTGGTCAGTTATTGTCTTTTTGCAAAAATCCTGTTGCAGTAAATTCATTGAAAGCCAACTCCAAAGCATGGATTGGATTATTTCCTAAACTCTGCCAACACTGCAAAATCTGGAATTTATAATATTATAGACCCAAAATGGTGGCCTAGACCCCTTCTGGGCTTTCTTTTTTTTCCTGGTGGAAGAACACAAACAAATTAATTTGGTGGAACTGACAGCTGCTACAGGCTGCAGAAATCCAGTTTAGGAAAAACAAAGTTGTCACAAAGAAGGAGACAGAGGCAACGCTTCCTAAATTACAATGCTCTGTGCCTGTTCACAATCCTATGACAAGCCCATTGTTCCCTGATCTAGGATTTTTTTTAAAAAAAAGTAGACTAAATGGAGCTAGGAAGGTATGAGAAAAGGTTGTAAACTTTGCTTGTCATATTTAATTACATACCACTGTTCTATTATGAAAGGAAGAACATAGCATGGTTGGAGTAAAATGTAAGGCTGGAACATATTAAAATGTGAGTGAAAAAATACCTACATGTATATAATGCTTACTATTAATATTACAGTGGATCCCAGAAATCTTCTTTCCCAGCCCTATGAAAAGAAATATACGAAATATATATCATATGCATATATAAGTATACATAAAAATATGAAAAGGGTAGAAACAGAAAAGAAATATTAAAAAGGGTATGCGAGACAGATCACATAGATATGAGATGGAACTGAGTTCCAGCTTTGGAGCTGAGGCTTATAGCAGTAAGGCAGTTTACAGTGATGTCAGGGTCAGCCCAAGACATTGTGGTGATGGAGGAAGAAAATTCAAGGGGAATTTTCTGTAAGTACCAAAGATACAACTAATAGTAATAGTAAACTAATAGCAAACTCTGCAAAGTTTTCCTTGGTGGGCTCCCTTCAAAGAACCAACCCTTCTTCGTTTCGATTATGATGATGATGATTTCAATTTATATCCCACCCTCCCCGCAAGTGGGCTCAGGGTGGGTCACAGGTCACAGTAAAATGTCATTTAAAAAGTTAAAGAACAATAATAAAACCAGCATAAGGCATTGCCTTGGTAACAACACTGTGATGTATTTCTTCTGAGCGGTGCCGGTGATCCTGGTCACTGGACACAAGGTTCTCGCTGACAAGATCTGACAAGGTCCCGCTTATACCATGCCACCTTCTCTCCATTTATCCACTGACCCATAGAAGTACAATTTCGGGTGGAGGCATGGAAGATTGCAGCAGGAGATGGGGAAATTGCCATTTACACAGCATGCCTAAATTTGCTTTGCACAGAATCCAAGTCTAACTGTGTTCAGGAAACAGTTCAAAAGCATTTGATTGACTGGTTCGAATTCTTGTTTTCCTTATTGTTTTTTGTGTGCATTATTTTATTGTTTTAATGTTGGTAGGCATTTAGTCATGCCGGCCACATGACCACGGAAACATCTTTGGACAGCTCTTTGGCTTGGAAACGGAGATGAGCACCGCCCCTTAGAGTCGGATTCAACTAGTTTTCAAGCAAGGAAAACCTTTACCTTTAGGAGTCCACAACCATTTATAATTAAAGAGTCAAACTACATCAGAATTCAAAGGAAAAGATCAACAAACAGCTAGAGTCAAACTACATCAGAATTCAAAGGAAGAGATCAACAAAGAATTCAAAGGAAGAGATCAACAAACAGCCAGTATAAGAAAGCCCATTTCTGTAACTGAAAACATACATCTTAACATTACAGATAATTGACATGTTGACTGATGAAGAGAAGAAGAAGAGACTGGATTTATACCCCACCCTTCACTACCTGAAGGAGTCTCAGAGCAGCTTACAATTCCTTTCCCTTCCCCTCCCCACAACAGGCACCCTGTGAGGTAGGTGGGGCTGAGAGAGCTCTTTTGAGAACTGCTTTTGATAGAACAGAACAGCTCTGAAAGAACTTATGACTGACCCAAGGTCACACCAGCAGCTGCATGTAGATGAGCGGGGAATCAAACCCAGTTCTCCCAGAGTAGAGTCCGTGCTCCTAACCACTACATCAAACTGGCTTACCAAACTGATAATCCATAATGTTTCTGCAGGCCAAACACTGGTTGTTGGAAGTACTTTATTAGTGAGAGGCACATACAAAATATTACAATAAGTTATAAATATACACAGAAGCACTTGCACAATTTTTCCCTTTGCATACTGGTTACTCTGGCATCCTACCTACCCTTCAAATATATCTTATATTAAATATTTCATTTTCTGTTTCAAACAGATTTGGCTTTAGAGCCATAGGGTACAAAGCTTTCTACAAAAAATTATGCATTGCTCCATGTGGCAATAAAACAGTTTGAACGATCAAATCCCCCCTTTTTTTAGAGAGAACAATTTGGAAAAATAATTATTTTATTTAGTGGATTTATATGCTGTGTTTCTGTTCAAATAAGCATCCAAGCTGCTCACAGAATAAAAACATGAAGTAAAATAAAAAGATTAGAGAAAGCACAACGGCATTAAAATCTCAAACATAACTGTGGATAAAACCCAACAAGTCACCTCAACTGTGGAGAAAAGCCCTCCACCCAACAATTCAGGCATTATTACATACTATTGGGTCCAGACAGCATCTAAATAATTTCTATGGATGTGTATTATTATTTGATTCTATGTCATTTGAGTTCTTCTCCATATGTTTTTTAATTGTATTCATCAAGATATCCTTGAATACTTTTTAGGTACACAACTGAATTACCATTCAAGACACATGTACCTGACCAGGACAGCAGGTTATTTAAAATAAGGCCTCTGAATTATTGCCTTAGGTCACAGATATTGATTATAAGTCAGTAACTCAAAATATACCTTTTGAACACATCTTTTTGTCATATTCATAACAATGTACTAATTTTAGTAATGGCTTTCCCCCCCTTTTCTTCCCTTTTTTCCCTTTCTCCTCCAGAACAATTTCAACTTGGTCCAAGTTTAATAATAAGAAATAACTATCCTATTATTGTAATGTCTGGAGCCATTGTGTAAAAACATTGTTTGACCATTGAAGAAGGCCAGTTGGCCAATACTTGTTTGGTCAAGGTCACAAATGGTCTACGTCTGAGATAATTGTATTATTTTATTCCAGTTTGGGCCCTCACATTCTGACTTCTTTAACCTTTTAGTTCTTAATTCAATTCTTTTTGGGTTAATTTTTGTCTGCTTTCTTGTGTATTTTGTTGTAGTCTTAGATGGGTACATCAGTGTTAGAATTTGCAAGGTCTATAGTGCAGCCTTATGAAGAAGATCTGAAGATCATCCTACAGGGGTACAAGCTGAAGGACTTGTAGATAGCATAGCTAGACTAGGGACTTCCCACTTTTTCAAATTGTGTTCTTGCTGTCTCCTGATTGGCTGTACTGGAGACTTCCTGCTCCTGCAGGCCTTCCTTTCTTGTTGTTCTTCTCTCAGCAGTTAGGTTAGACAGTTAAGGTTTTCTCTCTTCTAGGTTCTATAACAGTTTGTTCTTCTTTAATAAACCTACTTATTTTCTCTAAACAGTCAGTGCTCCATTTCCTTTGCATATTTAAACTCTGCCAACAATCAGAACATGCATCCAGTACATCCAGTCAGTTTAACGGGATGCAGATGGACCCATTTTTATCAAGACTGGATTGTAAGGAGCATTAAAAATGTTGATGAAGTACCAACTTTTGTCTTGACATATAGATCAGATTCATTAACTGTTATGTGAACATATCACCAGTTCAATCCACAATATCTTTTTTAAAAATCTTTCGATTTAGTAATCGCTCAATCCTGCAGAGCTGCTGGCTCTGAG
>NW_015172046.1:356948-380240 GCF_001447785.1 Gekko japonicus | reverse complement strand
CCTTTTCCCCACAGAGTTTCCAACAAAGAGGGGAGATCGATGCAGACATGTGTGAGAGTGTAACCGGAGTGAGATACCAGCGTGACAATACTTTGAAAGAGGTTTCAAGGATTTCTGATGATTTGGATAAGGTAATTTGTGCTCTCCAAATAGAGGACCATTGATCGTCAGTTAACTGAATATTAAGATCCGCACACCAAGCTTTTTGATAGCTGAGATGAGCATCAGTATTTTTAGCACAAAGAATCCTATAAATTCTAGAGATGACCCCACTTTTTAAGGGTGACTGCCAAGATTTTTTCAAAATCTGTTAGAGAGGATTTGATAGCATTGCTAAAATCTGAGACCTCTAACCAGTGTCATAATTGAAAATATTCAAACCAAGAAATGGAGGTCTTGAATTTACTTTCAATTTCGAGTTTTGTCATTAGATTGCTTTTACTAATTATATCTATAATTCTAACTATGCCTTTTTCTCTCCAGGTGGAAAACGATTGAGGACGGAGAGCCGGTGAGAAAGCCTTTTGTCCAGTGAAAGTGTATAATGGTGAGTGTTTGGATACCAATAATTTCCTAAGTCGAAACCACAATTTAAGAGTGTGGGTTAAAAAAGGGTTACTGATAGCTTTAATCGTATTTAACGTGTGTGGAGTCCAGAGCAATTCCTGGAATACAATTTCTATTTCTGCTTTTTCCTCCAACCAAGCCCAGTCCAGAATTTCAGAGCCATGGTATTGTCTGCAAAGAGAGGCTAAAGTTACGGTTCTATAATAGCTGAGCAAGTCGGGTGTAGCTAGACCCCTCTCTTTTTTGGGTCTGCTTAGGGTTGCGTGCGGGATACGATGATGTTTGTACGCCCAAATAAAGTCATTAAAGTCTTTCTGCCATCTCCTAATTTGCTGGATAGAAATAGTAATAGGTAATACCCTAAAATAAAAAAGATATTTCGGCAAAATATAAGACCTAATGACAACAGTTTTATCAAAGAAGGATAGCATTTTAGCACTCCATGTTTAAGCTTTTTAATGTTTTCTTTGTGTAATTATGAAAAATTGATCTTGAGTAGGTTATCTAAATTTAGAGGAATCTTAATTCCAAGGTACTGAATATACTCCGTGGCCCATTGATAGGTACAAGTCTGTTTGATTTTAGAAGAGATTTCGCCGTTTAAAAATATGGGATAAATAACCGATTTAGAAAGGTTTATTTTAAGACCCGCTATACAACCAAACATGTGCATTATCTCGTGAAGTTCTGATAGAGATTGGCATGGGTTGGTCAAATATAATAATATATCATCAGCAAAGAGGCTGATTTTAAAGGTTCTATCTTTGATATTGAAACCTTGGATCTTGTCAGATTGTCATATTAAACACGCCAAAGGTTCCATGGTTATAGCAAAGAGAATAGGCGAAAGAGGACACCCCTGGCGAGTGCCTCTTTGAAGGATAAATTCCGGTGAAGAAAGACCATTAACCAATAGTTGGGCTTTGGGTTGGTCGTATATGGCGCGCATTGATCTTCTGAAGATAGGACCAAAGTTCATATGCTTAAATAAAGATTCAAGATAATTAACCTCTAGAGAATCAAACGCCTTCTCGATATCGATCGATAAAAGTAGGGAGTTGAAATGTTTGGAGCGTCTGTCATAATGAATGAGATTTAAGGTTTTCCTGATGTTATCAGAGATGCCCCTTTCAGGCAGAAATCCCGTTTGATCTCTATGAATATAAAAAGTTATAAATTGTTTGAGATGAGCCGCCAAAATGGATGTGAATAATTTATAGTCGATATTAAGAAGGGAAATGGGTCTGTATGATTTCGGGTCCGATAGGTCCTTTCCATTTTTGGGTATTAAAATTATGTTGGCTTTTTTCCACGACTCCGGAAGTTGACCTAAAGCCAGAACCTCATTGCAAGTGTCAGTGAGCGGTTTACTAAGCAGCTGGGCAAACACCTTGTAGTACTCAGATGTAAAGCCATCTGGCCCTGGTGACTTATTTTGTTTGAGAGATTTTATAGCACACTCCATTTCCGCAATCTCTATAGGCCATTCCAAAGCTTCCCGATGTTCAGGCGTCAATTGTTTCAATTGCGAAATGGAGTCTAAAATTTTTTGAATGCTATGAAAGTCTGAGCCCTTGGAGGCATAGAGAGACCTATAAAATGATTCTAGGATTTTAATGATATCCTTGGAATCGGAGCAAATATTTCCTGACGAATCTCTAAGGGCGTGAATGAAGCGGTTTTCACATTGCTTCTTAAGCCTCCAGGTTAAATACCGTAGTTTCCTGGGAGATTGCATTGTATTAGATTGACGAAAATGGAACTCTGATTTTTTAATGCTAAGAGCATCCAGAGCCTCTAACTGTTTCCTAGCATTTTGCAGAAGTTTAAAAATTTTCCTACTACAAGTAAGTTTGTGTTTTCGTTCTAGTTCTAAGATTGTTTGTGTAAATTCTAATCTGATTTTCCGTTTTTCTTTCTTACAGAAGGCGAGGAGAGCAATACATTTGCCCCTGACAACCGCTTTAGAGGCTTCCCACAAAGTCCTTTTGGAGGTATTGTCTTGGTCATTTAATTGAAAGTATTCTAGGATTTGTTTATGCAACTCTGGTTTTGCCCTTTTGTCAAATAAAAGCATCTTATTTAATTTCCAGAAGTGTGACCTTTGATCATCATTTAAAAACTGCAACAAGCAATGAACCGGTGCATGATCAGACCAGATTTGACTACCTATTTCAGAAGAAGCACAAACTTGTAAAAGATCTTGTGAAATCAAAATATAGTCTAATCTGGAATGCATATTATATTTATGGGAGTAAAAGGTGTAATCCTTGACTTGTGGGTGTTGAGTTCTCCAAATATCAATTAAACCAACTGTATCCAACAGATCCCTCAGTGAGGTTTGCGAGTTATGACTAACCCATTTACCTGAAGATTTGTCCATATGTTCGTCCATGACAAGATTAAGATCCCCCCCCCCCACAATGATAGAACCCTGATGGAAGAGGTAAAGGTTATTAAAACACCGAGAGAGAAAATTATATTGGTTGGAGTTCGGACCACAGACGGCCGCTAGTGTGATGGGTTTGTTATTTAAGTCCCCCTTTAGAAAGATATAACGACCATCCGGATCAATTAAGGATTGGTCCAGCTTAAACTGTGTGGTTCTGGAAATCAAAATAGCAACTCCTCTAGATTTGTTCGAGCCGTGAGCCAAATATTGATCAGAAAACCAATTAAGTGGAAGGGCCTTTTTGCCATCTTTGATAAAAGTTTCCTGCAGAAAAGCTATATTAATCCGCTGTTTTTTCAGTTCTTGGGCAATACGCTTAGATTTAACCTTAGAATTCAAACCTCTACAATTTAAAGACACAACCTTCAAGTCAGCCATGTCAACATGAAATAAAAGATAAAAAGTTCAGCGGAGCGCCTATTGTGCATCCCATTGGGGCTAGTATGATAGGGATTTTGGAATCTACAGGCCTTTGGACATAAAAGGGTTCCATACAACAACACAACAGTATCACCATGTATAGATCGAACAACCATCTTAGCACAACATTTAGCCCCCAACAATGTAAATACAAATGAAAAACCTACATAACTTTTAGCTTGATGATGTCCAAGTGAACCTTCCCCAATCGCTACAAGAGCTTTTGTAGCCTTTACTACCGCATAGAATAATAGAACACGCAAACTTTCTGTAGAACATTGAGGCCTAGAGAACTTAAAAGTACAGAGTTTTGAAATATACACTACCCACCCTTGAGAACCACCTTCATATCCCCCCTCCCCCCCAGTAATCCCTTTGCATGAGAGAATCTCCCACACCTGACTCCTTAGAGACAGGAATCGAGATTACCACCTAAAAAAGCCACAAAATAATCAATGCCATTGAAACGGAGTTTCACTGAGTCCCTCAACACCCCCCTCCCCTCCTTTATAACATACAATGACAATCCCGAAAAATCTGTCACTAACACCTGTGTCATGGTACAAAGAAAGACAAATAACCATGAGACCATTAAAAACCTAAAGAAAGAGAACAGTTTAGACAGCTGTCTAGTAACAGAAGAATATTTCCAGGAGCTGTAGAAAAGACTGCGACTTTGACAGGTTCAGAAGTTGATCCTCTGCCTGGAATGAATTTTGCTCCACTTGAAAGGAGTATTCTGCCTCTCTCTCTTCCTTTTGCTGCATAGGGACGGATCCAATTCCATGTCGTACTTTTGGGTAACTGTAGAGGTCCGAAGACCTAAGTCATAAAGAAGATCCTCGCCCGAAGGTATATCCAGAGCTTCATAAAGCTTACCATGCGAACGGACTTGTAACGCACCTGAGAGAGCCCATCTGTAGCGTATTTGGGCCTCCATTAAGCATTTTGTAATCGGCTTGAGTGATCTCCTTATTTGTAGCACCTCTGAGGGCAAATCCAGAAAAACCAAAATGTCAAGCTCCCCATACTTGAGGAAACGCTTCTCCTTAGCCATTTTCAAAATAGCGGGTTTTTTGTTGACATCGAAAAATTCAACTAAAATGTCCCTTGGGCCCCTGTTCTTGTCCGCAGAAATTGAGCCTAGACGGTACGCCTTCGTTAGAATAGGGGCTGAGTCTGACATCGTACCAGTGACCGAAGCAAGCCAGGTATGGATGAAGTTTAAAGGGTCTTCCGAATTATCGATGTGTTCCGGAAAGCCCCGGAATTTGAGGTATTTTTCCCTCGATCTGTGCTCCAGGGTAAATATTTTTCTCTCACCCATGCTTCGTTAGACTGTAATGAACGTATATCCTCTTGATTGGCAACGGATGCTTCTAATGCCGTGTCAGCCGTTTGCATAGTGTTATTTATGAGGACTTGAAGCGATTCCAGTTTTTCATTTATTGGCTTCAAAATATCATTCATGTGACCCATAAGTTCCTCCTTGAAAGAGCCAAATATGTCCTTAAGCTCTGCTCTAGTAAAGGGCTCCTGTTCCGTTGCTGCGGAACTCACCGCGGTCGCCATTTTGCCTTCTTTCAGGAACAACACAGCCAACAGGGCCGAAGTTTGCGGCGCCTCGTTCCTACGCTGGGTAAGTCTTTTCGGGCTTATTTTGATAGAATTAGGGTCTCCTTGAGGTTTTCCCATGACCGAACAGCTAGTGAGATCGTTGCAACGATTCAAAGTGTAGGCGGGAGGAGGGGGACTTTCCGGAGCTCAGCTACACGGCGTCCACCATCCACAAAGCCGACGCCCCGCCCCCCCCGGCTTGGCTTGATGATGTCAGTTTTCCAGGACTGCTTCGAGTCTCAGCACCACACCGCCACCACCTGGCTGGATTGGCCCATCGCAGGCTTCTTAATGCCGAAAAGATCTTTCCAGGCTTCCGAGCTGGACATTCCGTTTCGCCGGCTAACACCTCCCCCCACCGGGGGGGTTTAGTGTGCCCACCCTCTCTAAGGAGTGGTACCCATTTTATCTACTCGCCGAAGCTTTCGAACTGCTGGGTGGACGATTTGCTGGGGACAAGGCTGGTAGCTCACACCAGCACAGGCTAGAACTGACAGCAGTTCTGTTTAGTTCAGATGTTACTGTAACCAGAGGATAAATACTTAAGCCATCCTGTTACTACCTTTTACACATGTGCAATACTTTTTCAATATTCAGGACCAGTATTCAGAAAGAAGCAAAGTAAGTTTGGTTGTATGTATTTTAAAGCAGAGTTGAGTCCCAACCTGCAAAAATGAGACATACATTGCTTTCAAACAAATCAGTAAGACAGTCCTACTACTGCTGGTAATAAATGAATCTATTAGCGACATGCCCTTTTCACTAACAATAAACAACAGTCTTCAGCCGCTTGGAAAAGAGAGTCACAGCTCCTCCAATCACCAGGGTGCAAACAAACCTTCAATGAGTAGGGTGCAAGCAAAGCACCATCTCTTCCTGCAGGCTGTAAATAAGTAATTTTCATCCTCTGCCCCAGATGATGCAAATGAAACTGCAACATAGGCTTGGAGGGATCAGGAAAAGAAGAACAAACATTAAAACACTTTACTGAGAGCCACTGTAAACACATTTCACACTAATTGATTTCAGTGAGAGGATTAAGTCTGTCATTTTCTCCCACTCCAATACCTGGTACAGAAAGAAGTGCCTCGACTATGCCCTTAAAAGTAGAGTAATCTTTTCACAAGCAATCTGATTGCTGCTTGCATGCTTTTTCAACCTCTGTTTGGGAGCCTTCTGCACTAGCCCCTGTGGAAACATAATTCCCCATGTTTTCAAACTATACTTAGGAGATTGTGAACACTATGATTGTTTCAGGCCACAGACATTATTGTTTCCCCTCATTCCTGAATGCTCATCTTAGTTATTGTATGGCCTCATCATTCTGAGTGCAGATGCACAAAAGCTGTGGTGAGCATTCAGATCTAAGGGAGAAATGGGTGACGTTTATGGCGCAGGTTGCAATCGTAATTTACGGCCTGCTGTCCCCCACAGGCTCAAAAGTAAGTAACAGCAAACAGTTACATGTATTATTTCTTAATATGCACCCTATACTTTGAATGCATAAAGTTTAAAACCAAACAGCACAGGCAGACTGCTGGTTCAAATGCAACTAGAGGAGAAAATATTGAATCAAAACTTGATACATTTTGTTGTTGCTGAGATAAATTCTAGGCAATTCAGTAATTGCAGTGAATCTAATGTGACAACAATACTGAGGATTCCTTTCATACATGCAGTTTTGCTCAACAGTTAGCACTGCATATTGTAATGAGTTGACCCAACAATTTTTTCCTTATTTATTTAAATACCTCTTTATCCCAGAAGTCTCAGAATGGATGAAAGGATAAAAACAATGGGCATGATCTAACCCTTTGAGGCCAAATTGATTTCAGTGGAAGAGATTTAACTCCCCCTTTTTAAAATCAATAGGACCTTAAAGTGCTTTACATGGGTTGGATTGTGTCCAGCAAGTAATAAAAGCACTTTATTAAAGTCCATCTGACGTTTAAAGCGCCTGCTCCTCTCTGACTTAAATGTTTTCCCAAATAGAAATGTCTTATAGTAGTTCTGGAAAATACTCAGGTGTGGGATTGATTGGTCTTTTGGATCAAAAGGAAGGTATTCCAGAGTTGCAGAGTGGCCCATCTCTCACTTAACGATTGATTATAAACAGTGTCTTGAAGAAGGCAGTCTTGGAGCTATTCAGTTGTCTGCTTAATCTTAAGTATGTTTTCTTAGCGGTTAGCCCCTCTGACTTCTGGGGGGGTCTTACTTCCCAGAAATTGAGTTGAGGGGTGGAGACTAAAGTCAGCATCTTAAATTGTGCTCTGCATCCTCATTTTTGAAAAAGAGCAGCAGAGCTACCCCCTGAATATATATCAGAGTTTCCACTACAATTTTACTTACCATTTCCCTGACTTTACTTGACCCATTTCCCTGAATTTCCCTTACTTTCCCAGAACTGACAAGCCTGTATACAGGCAGACAAGCACCACCCTAGCACTTCAGGAAACTACTTCCTTGCTGTATGTGCCTATGGCACAAAGTCAGTACTTGAGCATTCAATAATGGCAACATATTTGCATAGTGGGGGGAAATTGCTAAGCTGCCTTTTAATGGAAGAGTTGCCAACTTTTTATATCAAAATACTGGTATCTGGGCAAAGCCTTGAGATGGAGCCAAAGAGTGAAGCCCTTTTATTTTGGAGTGGATCTCGAAGTAGTTTCTGTGTGCACAGCAGAGGGCTAGTGTGAGAATTGCACTAAGGGTATAAAAAAATTAGAAATGTACCATTTGTGCAGAAAGTGTTGGCAGAGTAATTAACACAGCTACAGTTCACAACCTGATTAAAGAGTAGATAAAGGCTTATTTAGGAACTAACATACTTGATAGGAAAGAGGAGAAACAGAGGTAGGTTCCTAACTACATCTCTAGCTGAGAAAAAGAGAGACTGCGTGTGGCACTTCCGAGAAGAAGGGGGAAATTGCCCTAAGAGTAGCAATCTGGAGACAGAAAAGGAATGATACTTAACAGGAGAAAGAAGGTGTTGTCCTCACTATCCTATCTAATTGTCTTCCTCTTGCCCCCTTCATGGTCTTCTCTTCTTCTTTGTATACCAGACATTGCCTTTTCCAACAGAAAGGCTGTTAAGGGTATAAGAAATGCCTTGTTGAGTCAGACCAAGTTCAGTCTAGACCTCCATGTTGTTCTGGTGTCCATCCAGACGTTTCTTGGCTGTTGCAACAAAGATATGAAAGTAATGGTTTCCCCATGTTTGTTCCCAGCATCGGATAAGAACTCAGTCCCCCCTCAGTGGTATAAATCATGAGAAAAGCTTTGGTTTTATTCAATGACCAGTTCTCAAGTAATTCCATTTACAGGTCCTGTGGGCTTAGACAATGCTTCAGTGGTGACGATGCAGGATCTTTTAGAAAAGGATTGCTGGGATTTTTCCTGAGAGGGCAATAGACAGAAACATATCTGCATAATCAGTGCTTTCTTCAATGAGTTCTTCGTCTCCTCCTCTTCCTTCTTCTTCCTACAGTTATCTCAGTGATAAATCACTGGAAACTGTTGTGTAGTTGTGTCATAAATGTTTGGAGTCTCTGTGTGTGTGTGTGTATGCAAAAACCAAGCATTAGCCTGCATCCTTATGCAGTCACTTAACAGCCACAGTTAAGACCCCTCGATCTCTTAATATCATGACTTCATGATTCACCGGCTTATCTTCTGATCTGTTTATTTCTACTTTAATTAATTAGTCCCAGCCCTGCTCACTGAACTATAGAACAACCATGAGACCCGTTTCTATCTGACCCTCTGCAGATGTTCAAACTGAGTAGAATTGTGCAAGTGGGAGGAATGGGAATGTTAGGATTGCAGGTATTGAGCCTGTCCCTCAGTCTTCATATACCCTGATCTTCACATCTGCTGATTTTAATACTGCATTATACTGAGTTCATGACCGGGGCCTTGTTTTGGAAGGCTTGCTCCATGTCTGTAGCCTCATCTCACGGACTCTACGACACCTATGCCTTGCTGCTCTACGAGGTTTTCAGGATATAAGCTTTCGAGAGTTCCTCTAACGACCTCTAAGGTGCTACTTGACTAGTATCTAACTGTTCTACTGCAGACCAACATGGCTACCCTGTGACACTGCTTTAGAAGGGGAGATGATTGACAAGAATAGAGCCTTGATTTTATCATGGGTCAGTTAGGACAGAAGGACTCCTCAGGAGGACTTCTCAGGAAGAGAGGACTCCTCAGGGGAAGAGGAGCCCTGCTCTGAATCAGCAGAAGCCAGGATGCAACAAGATGAACTGCAGGCTTGTCAAGGTTCACAGCCAACAACTGATGCAGAGCCACCAGCACCTTCCAGCCCCATTCCAACAGGTTAAACCCAGGTGGTTGTTACCAGCCCTCCAGTTTCGCCCACACCCTTTGAGTGCTGGAGATGAAGGCTTAGAATGGAGCTCCAGGAGAGAAGATAAAGCACATGTCTTCTGGCCCAGCCGGCTTCTTGCTGATGATGACTAGCTGCAGGGTTACTCCCAAGCAGTTGGCTGCAAGAAAGACCTTCTAGCAGATGCCTATAAAAGCCAGTCAAGGGAGACTGCTAGATGTGAAAGCAACAGGTCACCACCTGGTGAACTCTGCAACCCCACCTCCTGACTCTGCTTTGCTCCAGTGACCTTTGGACAGGCTTTAGACTTGGATCTTGGACCTGCTTGCTCTTGTGTATGACTCTGTCTTGCCTGACTTCTGGAACCTTGTCTTTGTGTAGACACTGACTCTGGACTTTGACTGTGACTGTACCTAGCTCTCGACAGATTTATGCTTGACAAAGCCATGTCCTTTTCTTCTCATATTATAGTTATGTGTTTGTCTATTTTTATTTATTTTATTTATGTTAATTATAGTCTGCTTTTCTCACTGAGAATTAAGGTGGGTTATATGGTGTAAGTCACACCACTCAATGGCAGCTTGCTGACACCAATAAACAACACAATAGGGTCTGGATTGCAGAAATCTGAAAACAAGCAGAAATCAGAAACAGAGTTAAAAGAAGGCATAAGCATTTGAACACAACCCAGTACACAATGTGAAAATTATATAGCAGGAGCTGCAGGAGGAGTTCCACAAAATGGGTGAGTGGGTGATAATGTGGCAAATGAAGTTCAATGTTGTTAAGTGTAAGGTGATGCACATTGGGACAAAAAAATCCTAACTTCAAGTATAGGCTAATGGGATCTGAACTTGCTGAGGCTGAGAGGGGAAAGATCTTGGGGTCATAGTGGATAACTTAGTGAAAGCAGGGCTATTTTGGGGCAGGAATGCACAGGAACGGAGTTCCGGCTGGCTTCAGAGTTGGCCATGCCCACTACAGCCAAAACTTCTGTGTGTGTGGCTACAGAGGGAAGGCCTGAAGAGTGAGCCCCCCCCCGGTGACTCCGAGGTGGGCGGGCCAGAAGGGGCCCTGGAAGGATTGGGGAGACATTTAAATGCCTCCCCATGCCTTCCCTGTCCTGTCCAAGAGCCGGCTTGCCCGGGCTCCCCACACCTGCGGGGCACCCAGGCAAGCCAAGGGAAGGTATGGGGGTGTGGCCTAATATGCTAATGAGCTGTGCTGTCAGGGATGTGACCTAATATGCTAATACGTTTCTGCTGTTGGGTGTGGCCTATTATGCTAATGAGTTCCTGCTAGGCTTTTTCTACAAAAAATGCCCTGAGTGAAAGTATCAACCCAGTGTGCTTCACTGGTGAATAAAGGTAAACTCTGCGTTGGGGATTATTAGGAAAGGGATTGAAAATAAACAGCTGATATTATAGTGCCCCTGTCCTGTGCAGAGCTATGGTGTAGCCTCGTTTGGAATACTGCGTACAGTTTTGGTCACCATATTTCAAAAAAGACATTGCAGAGCTGGAAATAGAACAGAGGAGGGCAACCAAGATAATTAGGTGGTTGGAGTACCCTCCCTATGAGGAAAGTCTGAAGGGACTGGGACTTTTCAGTTTAGAGAAGAGAGAACTAAGAGGGGATATGATAGAGGTGCATAAAATTGTGCATGGAGTGGAGAGAGTTGACAACTTTTTCTCCCTCTCCCAAAATACTAGAACTCAAGGGCATCCAATGAAGTTGATGGGCAGCAGATTCGAGATGGATAAGAGGAAGTACGTCTTTACACAGAAAGTGTTTAAAATGTGGAATTCATTGCCAGAGGATATAGTGACAGTCACAGGCATAGACAGTTTTAAAAATGGATTAGCTAGATTTATGGAGGATAGGTCTATCAGTGGCTACTAGCCATGGTGACTGAGGGGAACCTCCACATTCAGAGGCACTAATCCTCTGAATCCCAGAGCCAGGAAGCAACATCAGGGGAAGGCCTCGGCATTAGAGATGGGCATGAACTGGTTGAAAAACTAGAGTTCATCATGAATTTTGGTGGTTCATGGTTTGTGAAGCAATGTTCATGAACTGAAGAACCACGAACTTTCATGAATGTTGATGCAGTTCGTGGCAGTTCACAAAGAGCAGCTGAGCAGTGAGGAGCAGCCCACCCACAGCTCAGCTGTTAGGTTTAAATGGCTGGGAGCCATTTAAACCACTGCTTTCTGCTCCCCACAGCTTTCGCCAACTATTTCACCCCCTGATTTCTGCTCCCTGCCACTCAGCTGTTTGGTTTAAACGGCCCACTGCTTTCTGCTCTCAGAAAATAGGGTTTTAAACTTTAAATGGCTCACAAACCGGTTCAGTTCATGAACAAACCTCCCAGTTCGTATGGGTTCACGGTTCAGTTCATGGTTCACCCACAAACCACAAACTGAACCACAAAAATGTGGTTTGTGCCCATCCCTACCTGGTATATATGCCCTGTTGGTGGCCTTCCAGAGGAACTGGCTGGCCACTGTGCATGACAGAATGCTGGACTAAATGGACCACTGCCGGGCTCTTCTTATGTTCTTATGTACCCAAAGCACAGGCAGTACACAGCAATCTGGTTCACAATCCCTATCCTTTTACAAAGCACCTTTCTCAACCATTTAATTACAGTACAGCCCTACTACCAGTGTTAAAAAGCCCTCCTGAATAATTCAGCTTTGCATAGTTTGCAGAAAGCCAGGAGGGCAGCAGCCTTCCTAACCTCATCGGGCAGGCCATTCCATAAGGTGGGGGTACTTATTAAGCACACAATCACATTCCTGTTGTGCACACTGTGCTCAGTTCAGGTTACACTGTTAAGTAAATACATGTGCTTGTCATGTGACTATATCTGCGTTCAGTTCTCTTCTCCTGTAGGAAACATCAAAGTGGTACATAGATAGCAGAGCAAATGTGTTGTATACGCTCAAACTATGTCTGTTTACCAGGTACAGTCCCAATATTCTGGTCCCCCTCCATATAAATCCGAAGTTTTAATTTTTCCCCCTCCTATTTTTGACCTTTCTCCATAATTTATTAAATTTTTTGTTAGTGGGAGTTGCTAAATTTGTCATTTCTCGGGCATCAGATCCCTTCTCCAAATCTTAAGAGTGGGGACTGAAGACATCTTCTCTCTTGCATGTAAATGCAAGAACATAAATACTAAGACACAGTCTCCCAGTGCACACACTGGTATGTTTTGAGCTGTTGTTATATAACATATTGTAGGGCAATTTTCCCCTAACATATTTTAAGTGATACAACAAATGTGCCCTTTGTTTTTAAATTAGTGTTGGGTAGAGTATGACAAAGTAAATAAACACGCCAGGCATATCAGAGTCTTCAGTAGGGTGTAATGTTAGTGAAAGGCTTGCATACTGATTCTTGGTGTGTTATACGAATGTCCTTATTTTCATCATGTTCTGTTGTTTCAGACCAATACGACGACCCGCCTGAATTTGACTATTGGCATAGATTATGCCCTGACCTGGATGGCCCAAGCTAGACTCATCTTGTCAGATCTTGGAAGCCAAGCAGTCTTGGCTCTGGTTTATACTTTGATGGGAGACCACCAAGAAAGTCCAAGGTTGCTGCACAACAGAGGCAGGCAATGGCAAACCACTCCTCTGTCCCTCTCTCGTCTTGAAAACCCTGTGGGGTTACCATGAGTCAGCTGTGACTTGACAGCACTTTATACACACTCACTGCAATTTCTGCTCGGTTTTGTGATTCATGTTTTTTTTAGCCGTGGGGAGCTGTGCAACAAAGTGCTAAAGGCTCACCTGTATTCCTGGAAACTTCCTTCGCTTCTGAGATTTGAACAGGAAAGCATCACTTTCAAACATATCTTCACAGCCATAAGGGATAGAAACTTGTTTTTTTAATCACTCCAGTGACATCTGCAACCAACATTCTGGGCACTCTTGTGGAATCCCAGCATACACACAGCTCCACTTTATGTCTTTTCTGTATGTATTTGTCAGAACGTACAGCTAACAACGAAGTACATACATTCAGGAACGGTTATACTTTTATTGCAAAGCTATAGATGCAGTAAACAGGCACTGTTAAGAATGGTGGCAACCCATAGAGCCTAATAGGATATAGGGTATTCATATGCACCCCCCATGGCATGGGCCAATTAGATACCCTCCCACGCGCGGGACGAGTTAGGTGACCGTTAGGTGGCTAAAGCTGGGAAACAGGAGTCTCTCACGGTACATAGGAGACTTCCGGACAACACAACCTCCTCCTGCACATCTGTAGAGATAAGCGTTTCAGCACAGGCAGAACAGCAGGGATAGGAATGCAATAGCAATTAACCAGACACAGAATGAACTCCCCAACCCCTATGGCAGCATAGCTGACAGTATTTAAGAAACAGGTCTCTGATGGTTTCTAATTGGTTTGGGATCAAGGTTTCTTAAGGACTGCCTGCTCCGATATAAACCTGCCCATGTATTAAGGTCTTTAGCAGAGATCCTGCTCAGAGTGGCCTCAACGATGTGGTGTGTGTGATTGGTGGCTACTAGGATCAGGGCACTGTTGGCGGTAGCATTCCACCCAGAAATAGCCTCCCCAGGCATTCCATTAAAGATCGACATCATTTTCCTATGCACAGTTACACCATTGTAACACCACTGAAAACAATTAATTTGGATTACTGTTCAGGATTGCACTGTATCTGTTAGGTGTTATCTGGAAATTACTTCATTCTTCCAAATAGTTATGTTTACTGAGAGACTGGTGTTTTTACAGGTTGTCTTTATTTTAGTGGTTTTATTTATGTTTGTTTTTGCATTGTCTTGCATTATTAAACCACACTGAGACCAATTAATAAAAATATAGGTTATAATTCTTAAGATGTCCAGATCCTGAGAGGTATCCTGCAACTTTGAGACCTGCACAGGTCTTCTTCACAACATACATTTGTGTGTGTAACAGTGTTTTGTGTAAGCTGTGTTTTCTCAAGTCCCTCCAACCACTCTTTCAGGGAGATCCTATTGATTTCAATGGGAATTCTTCAGAGTCCTTGGCCTATTGACTTTTAATGCTTACTAAAAGGGATTTTGGATATTAAAACTTTTGTAGAAGTTTCT
Organism: Gekko japonicus; assembly: GCF_001447785.1. Taxonomy (NCBI): domain Eukaryota; kingdom Metazoa; phylum Chordata; class Lepidosauria; order Squamata; family Gekkonidae; genus Gekko; species Gekko japonicus. The sequence goes on along the minus strand of NW_015172046.1, from coordinate 365,719 downwards.
CATCCGTAAGCAGGGGAGTAGAAACAGTGTTGATGTGCACAGGCAATTTAAAGTTAGGTTCTGCTAAGGCAGAACAATATCTCATGGTATTGGTTGGGAAGCCAGCGTAGCACAGTGGATAGAATGTTGCACTAAATATTGAGAGTATCAGGTTTAAATCCCCATTCCGCAATTCAATTTATTGTGTGGCTGAAGACCAGTCACATACTCCCACCTTATCCTACCTCACGGGGTGGTTGTATGGATAAAATGGAAGAGAACCACTTATGCTGTCTTGAGTCCCTTAGAGGGAATGTGAGATAAAAAGGAGAGAAGTTTCAGTTGAATAACTATAATTGCATTAAAAATAGGTAGTTAAATATAGTATTCTTGGGCCTCGTCACACGGGCCAGAAAATGCGAGGGGGTGTGTGTGTGGCTGTTTGCCTCGGAACAAAGTAACACGCGGCAGCCCGATCAGACGTCCTGTCGAGGTCCCGTGGTTAGGCGTTCACACTGGCAATCGCGCCGCACTGCTTCTGTGGCAAACGGGATTTTTTGTTTGTCTCACCGAAGTTTACGCATGTGCATGATCGTTTGTGCGCATCCTGTGGGGACTTTAAAAAAATATCCGGTTTGCAAGGGGACATGGGCAGGCGCCGGATGCCATGGGATTCCAGCAGAAACGCGATCAGACGCCCGCCCTTGCCCCGCGTTTTCTGGAAACCAGTACATCATAAGTACTAGTTTTTTATTCCGCATCTTTGGCGGGAAGCCACGGGTTAGCCACAGGAGCACTACGCTTCCCAGATGTTACGATGTGATCGCGCCCGGAAAATCCACCTATCATCTGTAACTTTAGTGTGGCAAATGCTCCGTGTGAACGGGGCCATCATTGATCAACCTGGACTGGGAGAAAAAAATGACAAAAAAGTGGCTGGAAGAAAGGTTCTTGAACTCAGTCAGGTATATAAAGTGACATCAAAGCTGAGGAATGGCTTTCAACAACTTTATGTTTTCAATAGCCGAATGATCACATGGATTTTTGCATTTCACCTGTTCTTCATAGGAAGATTCTCTGTTTGCACAAGAACCTGTTTTAGGCTTTGAGTGTGTCTCTCTGTCACCCATCATTGTTAATATTTCCAGGAACTTCAGGCTGTGCACCTAATCATGCTTACTCAGAAGCCAGTTCCATGGGGACTTGCAGATTATGTTTCCAAATCAATGTGCTGAAGACTGATATGCTGTCAGATTTTTAATAGCATGCCCCCAGGCACTTCACATAAAACCTTTTGTTTGGGTGCAGAAAAACCCTTCTTGTTTTAGCACATGCTGAAATATGCAAGGGGTAAACACGACCAATAGTGTTTGAAAACACATTTGTTATACTGGTGCACTCATCAGAGATCTGAGATTGACTGCAGCTCTCTCTTGACATGTACACTTTAAAGTCCTAAATGGCCCGGGAACAGGACATCTCAAGGTGGCCTTGCTCCTGGAACACTTGGGAATACTTGCGGGGAGGGGATTCGGATGCAAATCCATTGGAATTTGATGTGGTATGTTTTATAAGGTAAAAACAGTATGGCCCCGGTCACACGGGCAGGAAACTGCGGGGGAGAAGCGTGGCTGTTTGCCCTGGGGCAAACTACCGCGCGGTTACACGATCAGACCTCCTGTGGAGGTCCTGTGGAGGTACCGTGGAGGTTCCATGGGAAGGGAGAGGTGCCGATCACAGGACAAGCCGGCGCGCAACGAAGAAGCGTGCGCTGCGGCAAACTGTTTTTTTTGGTGTGTACACGACAAATGCGCATGCTCCGTTGGGTGCGTGTGCGCATCCACAGAGACTTGGACAAAACCCCCCCACCTTATTTGCAAGGGGACATGGGTGGGCATCGGATGCCACCGGAAACGCGATCAGACGCCCGCCCTTGCCCCGCAGTTTCCGGAAACTAGTACCTCCGAGGTACTAGTTTTTTGCCACGCAGTTTCGGCAGGAAGCCTCGGTTGAGCCATGGGAGTGCTACGCTTCCCAGATGTGCTGGTGAGATTGCGCCCGGAAACTCCGCCTGTCTTCCGTCTCACTTGTGTGGCTACTGTTCCATGTGACCGCAGCCCAAATCATGTTAATCTTATAGAACAAAGTATGAGTCTAGTGGCATCTTTAAGACCAACAAAGTTTTATTGAAGGTATAAGCTTTTGTGCGTATACTCTCTTTATGTGCACACGAAAGCTTATACCTTGAATAAAACCTTGTTGGTCTTAAAGGTGCCACTGGACTCAAACTTTGTTCTGTTGCTTCAGACCAACATGGCTACCCACCTGAATCTATGTTAATCTTGTGTGATATATAAATGTCTCCAGATGTTTTTTTCCAGTAGCTAGAAGAAACTGAAGTGGAATATTTGATTACGGGAGAACAATTAGTAAAGCACATATTATGTGGTCTCTGTGTATGTGGGATATATTGGAGCAATGTCTGTTCATTAAATTGCTAATTAATGTTATGAAACAATGCATTTTCAGAAATGGAAAATCTTATAAATAAAAATGTAGCAGTGGAAGGTTTTTCATTATGGAAAGTTTTCTCCCCCCACATCACTGCCTGCTATGTAATGTCAGGTAATACGAAAGTTGGAAAAAAAATGAATGCAAAATGGAGCAGAATTTTTTTCTAGAGCTCCATGACCTGATGAATTAGGGAATCCCAAAGTAGCACATCATTTTAATGAGCCACATCTCACAGTTATGCTGCATGCCTTACATCTTAGTCACTTCTCTCCCATCCTGTTTCTTTAAATTCTATCAACTTGACCAATCCTAAGTGTGGAAACGGGCAGGATAGGACACGTCTCCCTGCAGTGGCATTGCTCAGAACCCTTAAGGAAATGAGCCGAATGGCTAGCAAGGAGAGATGGCAGAAGAAAGTTGCCCTGGAACATGACCGATACGTTTAGAGGTGTAGGTGAGAGTCTTTAATAATGGATGCAGAGAACGCTCTGGGTAGTATATTGAATTTATTTATTCCGCCCTTCCTCCAAAGAGCTCCAGGTGCTCTGTATTATTCTCTCCTCCCCCATCTTATCCTCATAGCAAGCTTGTGAGGTAGGTTAGGCAGAGAGAGTGACTGGCCCAAGATCACCCAGTGAGCTTTGTAGCAAATAAGGCTTCAAACCTGTCTCCACAGGCTTTGTATCTCCCCAGTCATCCAGCGCAGCATTTTCCAGTGTATGGGTCCCAACAAAAAATTGGTTATTATAAAGCCTGTCAAAGTGGGTCCTAGACTCTTTTTTGCAATTTTGTTGATTTGTGTATGCTCTGGGGTGGTTTTTTTTTAAAGAGACTCCCCATACCAAGTAAATTTGGACTTGTGGGTCACCCTGCCCGAAATATTGGGAACCACTGCTCCAGTAGACTCGCTCAGATTAATTCAAGGATAGGTTGTGGTGCTTCTCAGTTGTGGTGCTCTGACCCTTGAATCCCTTCCGCACGCCCCATTCACCTGGTTTTGGTTTTTCACTGCTGTGGCACGTGAGCTTGACATTCTGATTGAACCAAGGCCTCTTTGCCTTTCATTCTGGAGACTAATGTTGGTCTGCTCTGACGTCTGTTGCTTAAACGTTGCCAGAGGTGATGAGTATTGTCATCAGGTGTACATTTGGAATGGAGAAGAGGCTAAGCCACCTCTACCACCCTTAGCCAGAAAGGCAGCACATTCAGGGTTTCCCCATTTTTGTGACAAGGCTTTTTCTGATCTCAGTCCTTTTTGTTCTGTCCGTCCTGCCAACTCTCTTAAGAACATTTAAGCATGATGCTAAAACGCTTTCTTTTGTTGCCTGTCACTAGGGCTGGTTGATGGAAAGTTAGAAAAATACAATGTGGATAAGACCTGTCTTTGAAGCCTTTTAAAAGGTGTAGTTCAGTAATGTCCCGAGGTTTAGAGCATGCCTGCGCACCTTGTGAGCCATTGAGCCCAAACTCACAGCCGGCAGCAATATAAAATAGCCTGCCAAGTTCTCACAATCCCCCTTAGGCAGCTAGTACAGGAAGTTTATCATTGAACACCTTGGTGGCTGACTCTGTGTGTCTTGGGTTGTTGGGGCCTGCAATTCCCTATGGCGGATCATGGCTTATGCAGGCCGGGCATACAGCATATCATCTCATGTGCCACCATCTTGCACTACATCAAATCTCTCTCTCCTTTTAATTGAACACAGCTTATAATATTGTTGGTATGTGTGAAATAAAACTGCCTGACCCTCAAAACATTATTTGTCGTGCAAGTCCTGAGCAGTAGCTGCCACTAATATTTAGGCCCAAGGAAAAAAGGTAGTTGCTGGATTTGCGTGATGTGTGGGCTTGTTCAGTTTGGGAAGTCTTCTTTATCAAAACAGATGCAATCTCTGTTTCGTTCCCCTCATCCTGAATACTACAGGCTGCGTTCATGCATATTGTTCCTTTTCTGGGTTGCTCCCCCCTCCCCCATTGCTAATAGTGCACGCAACTGCCTTTAAATAGCATCTTGGAATTACTTGTTAGGCTGTAATTGTGCTTGGGATGGTGGAGGTGGGAAAACCTTATAATTTGCATCTCTCAAATAGTTGAATACTATGACCCTAAAATAGTTACAAAGACTGTGATTAAATTTCCCAGTGTGGCAGGGCAAATGGTGCACTCGCCTCCAACTAGGACGGGAAGCTTTTAGATCCAGAGTGTTTGGGGAGAAGAATTCTTAATGTGCAAACAGTGAGAGAGGCCATTAATGCCACGGAAGATTACAGTAACATGTTTTCCAGAGTGGGTCAGGTGGACTTATCAGTGGGAATTCTGGAGAGTCACTTTGTAAGATGCCCCCGGGAGACAAAACTGGATGGCAGAGTAGCGCTTTTGATTCACTAATATAACTTGCAGTGCAATCCTATTCACCTTGACTGGTGCTGCAGCTCCTTCTCTGGAGCTGAGGCCCAGTTCGTCCATGCAGAGCCTCCCCCCCCGCCCTGCGCTCCCCACCGGCAGCTGAGGGGACCTGGCAAGCCTGGGAATGATGTGGCTGAGATTGGAGGCCAGAGAAGGAGCTCCAGCCCTTCCCAATGCTGAGGGAACCCCACCTTTTGCCATGCTCACCTTTGCAGGGGAAAAACCCTGCAAATAGGAAACCAGCCCAGCAAGTTCTCTGGGTGTCTGTGTGCATGCAAAAGGGCCACTGGTCTCCTTCCATACAGGCCCTGGTGTCTGTGCCCCCACCTTCAGCAGGGTGACGACTAGAGATGGCATCTTCTGTGGTGGCCCCTTGCCTCAGAATGCCTTCCCCTGGAGGCTCACATATTTTACTTTCCTTTAGGCATCAGGCTACAACACATCTTTTTACGTTTTTGACTAGGGGTTTTATTTTATTGGCTTTTAATGTTCTGCTCTGTTTTATGGACAGTTTTTATATTGCTTGTTTTTAATTGCTTATATTTAGTTGTAACCTGCTTCAGTCAGGATTCTGAAGAGGCGGCGTAGAAATATTCAACATAAATAAATAGAATCTTTCTCCCTGCCACGTAAACTTTCTGCCTGCAGGGTTTTTTATGTGAAGAAAACATCAGAACTGGAATCCGCCATCTGCAGCCTGAAGTGGTACAGTCCATTCTGTCACCACCGTTTCCTTGTGCAAACCAGGACTTGCTCCAATGCATGTGTAGGGTAGCCTCCTTAAAGCCTCCCTCTCTCTGCCCACGCCTCTCCCATAGATTCCCTTTCACATTTGTGTGTTACTCTTCCCTTCCCGGCATGGACTCCCTCATTGTAAGCTCCTTGGGGCAGGTCATGATCTGCTGTGCTGTATGTGACTCTGGTGTAGCAGGAGTAGCTGTATCAGCATGAGATACTATGCAGTGTTCCCTCTAAGCTGAGTTAGTGTGAGCTAGCTCATAGTTTTTTAGCCTCTGGCTCACACATTTCTGTCTTAGCTCAGGAAGGATGGCTCCAGAGCAAATTTATTTATACAGTAGCCAAATCAAAGAAGGGAGCACTCACTGGAGAAGACCCTGATGCTGGGAAAGATTGAAGGTCAAAGAAGACGGGGACGGCAAAGGATGAGATGGTTAGACAGTGTCATAGATGCAACGAACATGAAATTGAACAAACTTCAGAGGACGGCAGAAGACCGGAAGGCCTGGTGGGAGCTGGTCCATGGTGTCGCGAAGAGTCGGACTCGACTGTGCGACTGAACAACAACAAAAGCCAAATCACTTGCTCACAACTTTAATGCCAGTAGCTCACAAAGTAGAATTTTTGCTCACAGGACTCCACAGCTTAGAGGGAGCATTGGATACTAGTACTGTAAGTCTCTCCCCTCTCCAGCAGCTTTTTTGGAGAAAGCAGGGCTGTGGCAGAGATGAGCATGGTAGAGATTAGTAACTTGCATTAGAAATGGCTGCTTGTGTGCAAACACCGTCTTTCATTACCCATTTTTTTAAAAAGAACAACAACCTCCATTCTTCTGAGCACTTATAATTTGTTCTAAGCTGCTTATTTTTCCTGTCATTAGCGCAGTGCATCAACAAAAAAGGGTGAGATGCTCTATCGCTGCATGCAGTGGGAAAAGGACACTGTGGGAGTGATTTTCAAAGTCATGAATCTGTCGGTGCCTACACTGTTGAGGATTCCTTGTTTAAGGTGGCCCGTATTTAATGCCGAAATTGAAATTTGGTGGGTTGTTTTGAAGATTTAAGTCACTTGACAGTTCGGTGGCAAAGTTTTGTGCTTTTTTTCTCAAAGAGGTAACATCCAAACTCACTTTGTTTCCATACAAGGCATGTTTGCATGCTTGGATCTTGGTGGGAATTGTCTGGACAAGGAGACTGGGCAGGTCATACTTTTTCCAGCTCATTTTGCCTAAATTTGAGGCAGGGATCGTGATCTTGAAACGTTCAGAGAGGGTGTGTGAGATTACTATTGGAGGGGGGGATGCTTTCAGGTTAACAGTGTGATGGCCTGAGCATGCTAGTATTTAGCCAAGTGAAATAAACTATGGTTAGTTGCCATCTTTTTGTGACAACTGGGGAGTCTGACAGAGGAATCTAGTTAAAGCTGATATGGTGGAGTCCATAAGCCTGTATACAATGGATTTTATTTGGGGGTGTGCGTGTGAAGGTATTCTAGATGTGGCATATGTCCTAGGGAAGGTGGATTCTCCTGATTGAGACCAGGGGAGTGCAAATCTTCCATTCTCTTCCTTCTCCTTTTATTTTTCATCTCACAGAAGCATAGAATCATAGAGTTGGAAGGGACCTCCAGGGCCATCCAGTCCAACCCCTACACAAGGCAGGAAACCCACAAACACGTCCCCTCCCACACACACCCAGCAACTGCCGCTCCATGCCCAGAAGATGGGGAAAAAACCCTCCAGGATCCCTGGCCAAACTGGCCTGGAGAAAAATTCCCGTCCCCAAAGTGGCAATCAGCATTTCCCTGGGCGTGCAAGACAGGGCCACAAGAACCAAGCACTGAGACAACCCTTCCTGCCCTCCCTCTCATGATCTGCCCAAGTTCACAGAATCATAATTGCGGTCAGATGGCCATCTAGCCTCTGTTTGAAAACCTCCAAAGAAGGAGAGCCCACCACTTTCCAAGGAAACCTGTTCCACTGAGGAACTGCTCTGTCAGGAAGTTCTTCCTAATGTTTAGCCGAAAACTCTTCTGATTTTAATTTCAACCTGTTGGTTCTGGTCCAACCTTCTGGGGCAACAGAAAACAACTCCGCACCATCCTCTCTATGACAACCCTTAAAGTACTCGAAGACAGTGATCGTATCACCTCTCAGTCAGCTCCTCTCCAGGCTAAACATACCCAGCTACTTCAACCTTTCCTCATAGGACCTGGTCTCCAGACTCCTCACCATCTTCCTTACCGTCTCATCTGATTCTTCTTGTATTTACATTCCTTTCTTGTACTGAGAGCCTCTTTCCTACAGTTTGTTTTCTGCTGCTGGGGTAGCATTGTGGCAAAGTAATTTGAAGCTCCCCACCAAAAAACAACTCCCCCCCCAAAAAACCCCCCAAAGAGGGCTAAGCTGCAGAAGGTCAAGTATCCATTGCCCTTGAAGGTTCAGCTAATGCCTGGGCTTCTTAGGAGTGCGCTTAAGGGAATGAAAGGAATCTGAAAAGTGACAAGGAAAGAATGGGGCAAAGACTGATAAAGAGAAGAAGGGAACCTGAAAAGGGATAAAGGAGTGGTTAGGAAGTTGGTCAGCAGCGAAGTAAGTGGGCACCAGGAGATACATTGGGAGGTGCCATGGTACTCAGAGATTAGGGATCACCGTGCTAGGGAGTTTTGTTAGTTATTACTCTGTGCATTGATGACACTGTGTAGTTACAATCAGATAATGCTTGGTTTTAATGCTGAGCACCAGTGGGAAATTTCTAGCTTCATGCCTTTAATAACTGCAACCAGTGATTTTTATAGACAATAACGGTGATGTGATGGTGGAAACTGTTAGGCTGACCAAACTTCTTAAGGCTAAGTGTTAGAAGAGAAAAGTACTTTAAATTATTGTTCTTGGAAATCTAATTCCAGGGGTTTTATGTAAGATTGCATGTGTGACTCAGAGGGGAACACCAGGCAGCACTGTGCAGTTGAGAAGAGGAGGAGGAATTCATGGGAAATGTCTTGCTGGAAAGGAAGAAGATGGGGAGAGACGGGAACGCTAGTTATGTTACATAGCCTTGAATGTTGGCCTTGGAAAGTTGCTAGCCCACAAATTTTTTTACTAGCCTGCCGACAGATGTCTGTGTTAGTCATTT
>NW_015172046.1:347849-356833 GCF_001447785.1 Gekko japonicus | reverse complement strand
GGGTTCCCTCCCCCCCCCCCCCAAATCAAATCTATAAATGGCACAAAATCTTCACAGAATGTCAGATCCTTCTGCTTTCACACTTGGGCTGCAATTCTATGCATACGTACTTGGAAGCCGGTTGCACAGACTAGCATATTACTTGTTCTGTTTCAGTCATATCTCATTTTACCTCCTTAGAGGCCAAGGACTTGCTGCTGAAGAAACTCGTAAAGCTGCACAAGCGTTTTTAAGCAGTTCAGTGCACAGAAGCACTGCTGGATCAGGCCAAGGATACACCTAGTCAGGCACCCTGTTTCTAACATTAGCCAGTCGGGTGCTTTTCAGGAGGTTACAAAGTAGGGAATGTGGGTGACACCTTCTCTCCCTCAGCATCTGATAATCAGAGCAAATCGTTGCTGAATGTGGATGTAATGTATTGCTAGATGAGTCCTCCAGGAATTTAGCTAATCCCACTGAAACCATCTAAGCCTGTGGCCATTGCATTTTTCAGCAGCAATTCCACAACTTAATTATATGTAGCACAAAGTACTTTATCTTGCCTGTCCTGAAACCATGTCTAATTAATTTCACAGGGCTGACCTAGAGTTCTAGTATCACAAAAGACTGAACAACTTCTTTCAGTACCCCAGAGTTTCTCAGACTTGAGAGTAAGGAAGGCAACTACAGCTTAGAGGCGTTGCCTGGGAAGGACGGAGTTTGGGGAGGCGACGAACTTTATTTTCTCCTAAACTCCTCAAGTCCACCCTCCAAAACTGCCATTTCTTCCAGGGGAACTGATCTTCGTAATCTGGACGTGGCATGTGATATCTGGGCAACTCCAGGCCCCACCTTGAGGATGGCAACCTCCCTGAGAAGCAGTGGGGTACAGTGGGTAGTGTTAGACTAGGATCTGCGTGACCTTGGGCCATTCGTGCCCTCTCAGCTTACTGTACTTCGTAGAGTGGTTGTAAGCATAAAATGTGGAAAGACAAACCATGTATTCCTTGGAGGGAGGGAGGGAGGGCAGAATAAAAATATACAAGATAGAATCATAGAATCACAGAGTCGGAAGGGGCCGTACAGGCCATCTAGTCCAACCTCCAGCTCAATGCAGGATCAGGCTAGAGCATCCCTGACAAGTCTTCATCCAGCCACTGCTTAAGGGCTGCCAGTGAGGGGGAGCTTACCACCTCCCTAGGCAGCTGATGCCACTGTTGCACAACTCTTCCTGTAAAAAAAAGATTTTCCTAAGATCCAGCCAGTACCTTCCCGCCCTTAATTAAGAAGAAGAAGAAGAAGAGGAAGAGATTGGATTTATACCCCGCCCTTCCCTACCCGAAGGAGTCTCAGAGCAGCTTACAAACTCCTTTCCCTTCCCCTCCCCACAACAGACACCCTGTGAGGTAGGTGGGGCTGAGAGAGCTCTGACAGAGAAACTGCTCTTTTTCAAGGACAGCTCTGACAGAACTATGGCTTGCCCAAGGTCATCCAGCCAGGTGCAAGTGGAGGAGTGGGGAATCAAACCCGGTTCTCCCAGATTAGAGTCCGTGCACTTAACCACTACACCAAACTGGCTCCAAAACCCATGATTGCAAGTCCTGTCCTCTGCAGCCAACAGGAACAGCTCCCTGCCCTCCTCTAAGTAACAGCCCTTCAGATACTTAAAGAGAGCGATCATGTCCCCCCTCAACCTCCTGTTCTCCAGACTAAACATTCCCAAGTCCCTCAGCCTTTCCTCATAGGGCTTGGTCTCCAGGCCCCTAATCATCCTTGTCACTCTCCACTCCATTCACATCCTTTTTGAAATGAGGCCTCCGGAACTGCACACAGTGTGTGGCAACTTCTGGAACTTTGAGAGAAGATAGCAGATGTCACTGCAAAATGACTGCATGGTGTGTGTGTGTGTGTGTGTGTGTGTGTGTGGCAGGCAGGATTGTGTCTTTGCTTTGGGGAAGACCTGCTGTTTGGCTTCAGTTTTCAAAGGAAGGTGTAGGTTTGCATCCTCTGTAACCATGAAAAGAGAAATTCAGGTGAGTAGCCGTGTTGGACTGAATCAGCAGAACAAAGTTTGAGTCCAGTGGTGCCTTTAAGACCAACAAAGTTTTATTCAAAGTGTAAGCTTTCATGTGCAAAGCACACTTCTTTGGACAAATGGAATAGGATCTCCTCAAGGTTAATTACAGGAAAGGGGGGGGGAGGCATTAGGAGGGGCCACTCAGCCAAGATGCACATGCAGAGCTGAAATTGGATCAGGTGGCCGGTAAGATCAATGGATAGCAGCATGGAAAGAGGTTTCTAAGTCACTGAGAAATTCCTGGGGATTTGGGGGAGGAGCCTGGTAAAGGTTGGGGAGAAGGACTTCAGAGGTATATTAATGCGAGAGAGTCCACCCTCCAAAACAGCCATTTTCTCAGGGGAATTGGTCTCTGTCATCTGGATATCAGTTCTAATTCAGGGAGATCTTCAGCCCCCACCTGGAGGTTTGGCAACCCTATTTCTAAGCCTGGTCTGTGGTCAAGCCAAGGTCACATTGTTGTGCCCAGAAGGTTCTCAGGGTTTGCTAGTCTGGAGGCAGCTAGGAAGTGACTCGAAACTTTTTGTCCCTCCTCCCTTCATTCCATTCGGGCCCTTTTGGATTTTACTCTTAAACCTCAAGAAGTAAGCAGATCGAGACGGATTCCACCTTGGGGATCCACTGTGCCCCTGGCCCCTGGCCCCTCTTCAAGCCTCAGATGCGTAAGCCTTTGCGTTTTAAGGGAGGCGCTCCAAGACTGGTTCGTTCAGAGCTCCATTTCATACGCTCATCAACTTCCAGGTGGGGGCCTGCAGCTCTCCCGAAATCACAACTGATTTCCAGACTTAACAGAGGGCTGCTCCCCTGGAGAAAATGGCTGCTTTGGAGGGTGGACTCCATGCCATTATACTGTGCAGTGGTCCCTCCCTCCACAAGCCCAGGTTCCACCCCTAACACTCCAGGAATTTCCCAGCCTGGAGTTGACAACCCTATCTTTTTCAAATGGAGTGACCAGAATTGTACACTGTATTCCAGAAGTCTGCAAGGACTGCCTCTCCTGCTGTGAACCCCTGCGCTCTCTCAGAGGTCATGCTTTGTGCATCTTCCACAGGACACACACCTCACTTGTCTGGTCCCCTTTCAGCAACTAGACCTCTTCCAGTATTGCACCATGTCTGTGGAAGGGCCTTGCTGAGCCCACATGCCGTGCCCCTTCCCCGTTACCTTTCAGAAGGGTTTGCAAAAAAGGTAGTTCCCCCCCCCCTCCCCGAACAGGCTTTCTGCTGATGTTACGTAATTGTTTGTGTCGTTGCAATTTTCTGGCAGTTGTATGAAATTATCTTTATGATTGATGTCATTTCTAGCTGTCCGGATTGATGAGTTAGTCCTTGCTGTTGGAGCTCTTTGTTGTATTTTTGTCTCTTTTGTAGATTGTATTTTATGGTTTTAAAATGTTTCATTTGGCTACCTTGAGCTTTTTTGAAATGGGTAGCAGACAATATTTCTAAAAAGCAAATAAAATGTGGCCAGGCTACAGGATGCCCTATTGCCTGCGCAGTGTCAGCAGACTCGGTTTCGGCCCCTTTCCTATTAATCCCTTACAATTTGTTGGCTCTTTTCTAAATGTGGAATGGTGCTGGGGCATTGTGATAGTTTTAAAAAGGGGCCACTAAGAAAGGCAAAACAGCTGCCTGATTAGCAGTGGGCTGTTGGTTCTTGGAGCTGTCAGCTTTTTATGCCCCTGTCTGGGCTTCTGTGACATTAAAGTTTGCCGCATCCTCTAAGACTTGACCAAAACATAGGTAAACGTGGGCAAAGTTTTAAGCCAGGTGTGGGCTCAGAGTTCTGCAAACACAAGAAGCTGCTTAGTCAGTCTGTTGGCCAGTCTAGTCTGGGATGGTGACTCTGTAGGGTCCTGGACCTGCTACCCAATCATGGTGCCACCTGTGTCTGTCTTCTCCCATAATGCCCTCTCTCCTGTCTGCGAGGTCTAGTGCTCTTGAAGTGTAGTGGGTTAGATGCATGTAGAAACCACGGAGACTGATGTAGTGATCAGCATGGTTTACTGGTACACAACAAAAGACAAAGACTAATGGCCGGCTGGCCAACTATATACACACCTGGGGACACACCCCTAGGTCCCATTGGTTCCCAAGTGGAGAGACTAGGAGCCTAGTCCCCATTGTTCTTACAGAGTCAAGCTCAGGGGTATTCGCAGGCCCCTGGTGGCAGTCATCCCTCCCCCCATAGTTCGGACCCACCCTAGGTCACATAGTCCTTTAAGTACGACGGGGACCGCCGTTCTCTAGTGGACCGTTGGGGAGGGCTGGTACTGGGACCTCCGGGGTCCCGTTCGCTGTACTGGGGTGCGTTGGTGGCGCAGACATCTCTGGTGCAGACGTGTCGGTTGCCGGGCCCTCCTCGGCAGCCGCCGGGGTGACCGGGGCAAAGTTCTGACGCTCTGCTCTGGGGTGTGGTCCTGCGCTGGGGCATCTGGGGGGCTCACCTCTGGGTTTGCCCATTGCTCAGGAACCTCCGTGCTTGTGTGTTCTGGGAGCATGCGCCGCCGGAGTTGGTCTATGTGCCTCCGCAGGACCTGCCCACATTCTGTTGACACATCGTACATGACGGTGCCAGTGGGACGAATGATGCGGCCGGCGATCCATTCCGGGCCCCGTCCGAAGTTTCGGGCGAAGACGGGGTCCTCTGGGAAGTACCCGTGAGGTGCTTCCCGCTGCTCCGAGGATTTTCGTGGCTCAGGAGCCTGATCAGGGTGTAGGCGGTCCAACAGGATTGTTGGTCTCCGACCCATGAGGAGTTCCACTGGGCAGTGACCGCTTACGGGGTTTGGTGTTGTGCGCTGCGCCAGGAGGAAATGGGCGATGCGAAATTTGCAGTCTCCCTCTGTCAGGCGGCTTAGCGCTTCCTTTGCTGTCCGGACCATGCGTTCCGCTTGGCTGTTTGTAGCGGGGTGGAACGGCGCCGACCTAATGTGATTGATCAAGTTGTCGCAGAGAAACTGCTGGTATTCCTCCAACATAAACGCTGTCCCATTGTCTGAGACTATGGTGTCTGGCAATCCGTGGGTGGCGAGGATCTTTCGAAGGGCGCGGATGGTGGCCTTTGTGGACGTCGCGGAGATGGGGCTTATCTCCAGCCACTTGGAATAGGAATCCACAGTCACTAGGAATAACAGTCCATGAAATGGTCCGGCAAAGTCTATGTGGAGCCGGGACCACGGGGTTCGTATGGATTCCCATGACTGGGCCCAGCGGACTGGGGTGGACGGCTTGGCAGGTCGGGCAACCTTTCACCCAAGCCTCTACCTCCGCATCCATGCCTGGCCACCAAACATAGGTCCAGGTGAGGCCTTTCATCCTGACTATACCCGGGTGTGCTTCGTGAAGGGCCTGGAGCACTTGTTTGTGGAGGACGCTGGGGACCACGACCCTGTTACCCCACAACAGGCAGCCTTTCTGTGCTGACAACTCCTCCCAGCGGGTCATAAACGTAGTGAACTTCTGGCCTTCTATCTTCGCAGGCCACCCCCTCACCACCCAGCCCAGCACCCGGGATATGATGGGGTCCCGGGCTGAGCGGTGGGCAATGTCTGCGGCCTGTAGTGGAGCCTCTGGTAGGCCATCCAGCTGGAGGACCAGGTGCACGGGAGCTGGATCCTCAACTACCTCCGGTAGGGGGAGATGGCTAACGGTGTCAGCGTGGGCCATAGCTTTCCCCGGGCGGTGCTACAGCTGGTAATCGTAACCCGCAAGGAAAATGGACCACCTCAAGACCCGCGGGGAGAGTTCTTGTGGCGTCTGGAGATCGGGCGCGAAAAGGCCAAGGAGCGGGCGGCGGTCTGTGGCGATGGTGAAAGGCCGGCCATAGACAAAGTTGTGGAACTTCTTGACCCCGGCTACTATGGCTAGTCCCTCATGATCTACCTGGGCGTAGTACCGCTCAGCCACAGATAGAATGCGTGAGTAATACGCGACCGGGACCTTTTGCCCATCTGGGAAACAATGCGCCAGTACTGCACCGACGCTGTAGGGTGAGGCGTCGCACGCCAAGACTACCGGCAGCGCCTCGTCGAAGTGGGCCAGGACCGAGTTGGAGATCAACAGTTCTTTAACATTCCGGAACGCTGCAGCCTGGCGGGGGGCCCAGGCCCAGGGGGCCTGCTTGTCTAACAAGTGATGTAGGGGCTCCGCTACCGCCACCTTGTGGGGCAGAAAGGCGTGGTAGAAATTGAGGATCCCTAAAAACGCCTGTAATTCGGATTTAGACTTTGGGGGCAGGGCTTCCACGATCGCCTTTACTTTGTCTCGGGTCGGGTGTAAGCCCTCTGCGTCCACTGTGAACCCCAGAAAGTCCACTGATGGCGCCCCCAGCCGACACTTCTCTAGTTTCACTTTGAGTCCGGTGTCCTGGAAATGGCGGAGAACGGTGCAGAGGCAGTCTGCAAAGTCGGCCGGCGTCTCAGCGGCGATCATCACATCATCAAAAAATGGGGTGACGCCGGGTATTCTTTTGAGAATCGAGTCCATCACTTGTTGGAATAACCCCGGTGCCGCACTCACCCCGAATTGCAGTCTCTTGACACGGAATACCCCCCAGTGGGTCACAATAGTTTGCGCCTCTGCAGTCGCCTCATCCACCGGCAACTTCTGGTAAGCCTGGGCAAGATCAAGTTTCCCAAAGATCTTTGCCCCCCCCCCAAGGTGGCCAGTACGTGGCTAACTACACGTACCAGGTATGCGTGGTCCTGTAGCGCCTTATTCAGCGTACATTTGTAGTCCGTGCAGATGCGGACTGCCCCATTCGGCTTTTCTACCACTACTATGGGGATCTACCACGCCGCATGGGAGACTGGTTCCAGGACGCCTTGGGCTACTAGGCGGTCCAGTCCCGCATCGATTTTAGGCTTGACCGCCAACGGAACCGTCCTGGCACGCATTCGGATAGGGGCCACCTTGGGGTCTAGACGCTGGGACACCAGGGGGGGGGCGTATAGCAGCTCAGAGAGTCATCGAAAATGGCGGGAAACTCCCGGCATATCCCTTGGAAATCCTGGGTTGTACAAAGTTGGACTCCTTCGACCGAAATCCCCAGGGGCTCAAACCAGGTGCGACCCAGAAAGCTGACCAGGTCGCCCTCTACCACAATCAGGTCCAAACGGCTCTTGAATTTCTCGTATTGTACTCGAAAAGTCTCGACCCCCTTAATCAGCACCCGGTTTCGCTGAAAATCCATGAGCGTCACCTTTGGGCATAAGTGTTTAAGTGTGGCCTCGGAGATGATCAAGGCCACGGACCCAGAGTCTATCTCCATAAGGCATGGGGACCCCTCAATTGTTACAGTGGCTAGGAATTTAGGGGTGGGCGATTTGCCGGGGAGTTGCAGTACCTTTTCCATTGTATGTGTGAGGTAGTAGAGGTCCTCAGCTGCTGCATCGTCCTCGAAGTGGGCCTCCGCTCTGTGATGCGGTGGCTGGGTCTGGCTGGAGGCTTTGGAGCAACATGCCTGGGCGATGTGGCCAGTGCACCCGCATGTCTGACAAACGGTGCCTCGGAACCTGCATGTTTTCCTGTCGTGCTGGTCACCGCAACTGGCACATACTGGAGCTGCTGCACTGGGATGCTTGCGGGCGGAGCTCACGTTTGCGGCTGGAGTGCGGTGTGGTGCTTGCGTGTGGTGGACCTCCGCGCCCTCGAGGTCTGCCGGCGTGGTGATGGCAGCCTAGTATGTGGTGGAGGCTGCTGGGTGGGACCTCTCCCACGTGGTGGTGGTGGCGATGGCCAACGCTATGGTGACCGCCTCACCCTCCATTATGCATCGCCGCAGTTTCTCCTCCCGTAGTCTGGTGACGAAATGGTCTCGCAGGGCCAGGTCCAAGTGTGCCCCAAATTTGCACTTGGATGCCAGGCAGCGGAGCTCCACAAGTGGGGCGTCATCTCCGAAGGCTTAGCCGTGTAATGGTTCTGGACGGCTGTGACGATTTCGTTGAAGGTGCAGGCATCGATCGTCTTGGGAGAGAGTAAGTACTGGGCCAGTTCTACGATGGCGGGTCCACATGACCCGAGTAGGAGGTCCTTCTTCCTGGCCTCAGCCGTCACCTGGTAGAAGACCAGGACTGACTTCAGACCAGTGATCCAGGCTTCCCATTGCTGTGGGCGGTAGCAGCCCTGATCCTGGAGCAATGGCCATTGTGCTGGTTGGTTGTGGCTGCGGCTGGGAAGCGGCTTGCTCACCCTCATTGCTCATAATTCGGAGGAGCGTAGGTAGTGGTGCGTTGTCTTCCCTCGCAGAGTTCCGACCGCCCGGCTGGATTGCTCAGCGGGATCCCATCCTCGTCGCCATTGAAGTGTAGTAGGTTAGACGCATGTAGAAACCATGGGGACTGATGTAGTGATCAGCATGGTTTACTGGTACACAATAAAAGACAAAGACTAACGGCCGGCTGGCCAACTATATACACACCTGGGGACACACCCCTAGGTCCCGTTGGTGGGTTTAAATCTCCCGCCACGGTCCTATTGGTTTCCAAGTGGAGAGACTAGGAGCCTAGTCCCCATTGTTCTTACAGAGTCAAGCTCTGGGGTATTCGCTGGCCCCTGGTGGCGGTCAGCGGACATAACAGCTCTCCCATAAGCAAATATGCATACAGACCACTGCATTGGAGCATATTCATCTCTGGTTAGCCTTGTCTGTTACATCTCCCCCCTCCCATTAGAAATTAGATTGAACGCTTCTAGGGGCAGCAATGTGCCTTTTGCTCAGACTAATCTGTAAAGTTCCATGTCCATTTACGGCAGTGTCTGTACAGAAAAAGCTAACCAGAGCTGTCAGGGATTGAACCTGGGACCTTCTGGAAGGCAGGCATATGCTAAGTGATCCCATGGCTCCTTCGCTGAGCTGAACTCTGTAAGTTTCAGCTAAACCCCTATTCTCAGCATTGGCAGTTTGATCCTGGGAAGTGGCCCAGATA